>NC_080834.1:17351839-17652985 GCF_030435755.1 Ochotona princeps | reverse complement strand
TCAGCCTCTGTCTGCTGAAGATGAACACAGCAGAAATCAGCCTCTCGTGCCTCTCACAGATTATCTCTCTCTCAGGCTGAATCGTATAAAGAGCCATACGACACCCAATGATGTCATTTCTAAAGCAGGTCACAGTTGCTGCTGTATGTAGATGAAGTCCTTCTATTAAGTTTGTAGAACAGAGATTTTCTTGAAAATCTACTGGCATGAAACTGCTTGGTCTGCTACCAATATCCTTAACCCCATCAATACAGTGCCATGGAGAGGAAATCAATTTGCTGCTCAAATGCAAAGCAGAGTTTCTGAGCTGGGATCAGCTCCCAGTGATGTTTTCAGAAATGAATACTCGGAATGAACTCATCCAGAATACAGTGAGGCAGGGTTCTTTTTTTGAGAAGCTGCCGGAATTACAAGACCTCCAAAAATATGGGAATTATAGCATCTCCCAAAACACTTCTCAGAATTTTTTAGTGTGTTTTAAACATGAAGATTTTTAATATCCACCCATGAAGATTACAAAGTAAAAAGGCAACTGTCTTCAATTCCTAACAATGTTTTATTGGATGGAATAACAAAGTTTTACAGCCTTATGAGCAAAGAAATCTTAATGCCTATGAAAGAATTCAGAGTGTTTTCAACCATTGGTAGGAAATTCTCTTCAACATTATTTCTGGAGGTTTTCAACTCTGAATAAGGTAAACAAAAATTGCAGCTACAATAATGAATTTATTATAGTCGTTAGAGAATTGAGAAAACCAGATGAAAATCTCCTGTTCACTCGTTCACCCATCAAATGTTCACAACAGCCAGGCCAGGCTGAGGCCAGAGGATCAGAACCCAATTCAGGCTTCCTATGTGGGCAGCAGGAATTCAAGCACTTACCACCTGCTACTTCCCAGGGTATGCACTTGCCGGAACCTGGGGTCAGAAGCAGAGCCAAGAACCAACCCCAGGCACTCTGACATGGGATATGGGCATCCTAAGCCACATTATAGCCTCTGTATCACACACCACCCCTTCCTGATAAGGATGGGACACACCAGAATCAATTTAAGGACTGTGTAATGAGCCCTGCCCATGTCCATTCCATGTGACATATTATTCTGTTCTATTTGGTAACATGCTGTAGTTTAGGATCTTTTCAAAGGATTTGCAGCTCTCGTTGGCATTCTTATCAGCTGACACCCCTTTACATGACAACTAAACAGTCCTCACAGCCAAAATGAAGGTTAATTTGGAATGAGTCTAATCACTGCCATTGAATATAGTCTCACTTCTAATTAAAACCGAAGTAGTCCAAGCAGCAGAAACCATTTCTAAACAGCATGGTATTCTGTCAGGTTTTAAGGAAGAACTGTGAGTCTGATAATGAAAAAGCAATTTTTGTTCAAATTCTATAAAGCAGTAGTGATTATGGCCTCATATCAGGAAAGACTTGTTTCGGCACTGCCTCATGCCACAGCTAGGCAATGCTAAAGCATTCAAACAAAACCAAACAGAAAAATGATAACTTGGATGTTCCAGTCATATAAATTTCCTAAGTAAAATAGGTTTTTTTGCAATTTCTATAAACTGGTGTTTTCTATAATTTAATAATGACAAAGGCCTTTTCCCAGACTGTTTGATTAAATCTACTGTGGTGGGCCTGGCGCAATGGCCTAGAGGCAAAAGTCCCTGCCTTGAACGCGCCAGGATCCCATATGAACACCAGTTCAAATCTCAGCAGCCCCACTTCCCATCCAGCTCCCTGCTTGTGACCTGGGAAAGCAGTTGAGGACGGCCCAAAGCCTTGGGACCCTGCACCTGTGTGGGAGACCTGGAGGAAGTTCCTGGCTCCTGGCTTTGGATTGGCACAGCACCAGCCTTTGAGGTCACTTGGGGAGTGAATCATCAGATAGATAAAGATCTTCCTCTCTGTCTCTCCTCCTCTCTGTATATCTGACTTGGTAATAAAAAAAAAATAAATCTTTAAAAAAATCTGCTGTGGTTCTGGTATTTTTTAAAATTTCTCAAAGTAATTCTTATTTTGAGTTTATATATATATGCATGTGTGTGTGAGAGAGTGTGTGTACATATGTATATATGCATATATGTATTTATACACATATACATAGAAATTATTTAAAGGGAAAACCCAAAAGTAGAAAATAGTGTGATGGTTACCATGATAAAAACGTCAGGTTAGTGTTACATGAAGGGACCAATGTTAGGGGCTTTCTTCTTTCATCTTCTCAGGTTTCCATGAGGAATTTCATTGCAAAAGGCCTCTAGCCCGATTCCTTTTGCCACTCTCTGACTGAAGAATGAAGCAAATAAATCAAGTGTCTACAGCCCAGGATCACCCTTTGGATTCAGCATCCCTGTACAGAATCCACAAGAGCCTTGCCCTTGGATGAGGCCAACAGAGTTCAGTACCTCCAGCGACTGTGATGTTTATCTGATTATCTGATTCCAAACCCAAGGAAAAGGAGACCCGATGTGGCCACATTCAGAGTTACACCCACAAAGTCAACTTGGACAGGTAATAAAGCTGAGGTTTTGATTATCACCCTCTGATTAAATCTCCTGTCTATTAAAAGTAGTTCCTAAATCAAGAAGAAAAATCGAATTATATATTAACTTTCTAGCACTATATATTCCAAATACTGCTGGTGACTGAGTGAATGTACTGTGTGTATGTGTGTGTGTGTGTGTACTGAAAAATAGAAATCCTACAAGCCAACTAATGTGAAAAGTTGTACAAACAAGCTACCTTAATAACATTCCCATTTGTATAACTCATCTCTAGTCTAACAGCTATAAAAAAGGGGGATTCCATGTGTAAAAGTTTAACTCGATGCTTTACAAAATGTTCTGTCAATTTACATTAATTTTATTATTGGCTATCTAGAAATTCCAACGCTTAGATTTTTTTCTTTAAATACTGCTATCTCTGTATGGGGTTTCCCAATGTATGTTCCATGGATTAATGATACAGTAAGATGTGATTCATTCATATTAGATTACATGCCCAAAGGGGTTTGGGAACTATTAAAACAGTACCTCATTTTGCAGCTTCAAAATACGTATCAATTTAATATGGCTCTACTACATCCTGAAATAAATGGATTGGTTTATTTCGCCTCTTTTTCAGTCAACAATTATTGATATTCAGAAAGCTAACCATCCAGGTACCATTCCCTGGAAAATCCAGCTCTAAGATGTTTCAGTAGTCATATTATTTGTTAATATTGCCCAAGACTTCTAGACAAATAATCAGTAGTTAGTGAGTACCTCCTATAAGCTGTCAGTGCTGTTGTTAAAACAATCACCCCCGTGGTGAGAAGCCATGTAAACCACATGAGCAGAGATCGCGTGCATCTGAGTGATCATTGTACATGCTCAGCACACACACACTAGGAATTCAGATATTTGTTGAACAAATCAATGAATGATACAAGCCTAATCCAGGGATATGAAATACCACCCCCACAGAGATCCCTTATTTATGAAAGCAAAACCCAACAGAGCTTTACATCAGTGAGCTTTCCTGAAAGTGATGGGGGACATTATAACAGCTCATGCTCTGATTCCACTGTGTCTGGTTTCTCCTTACACCATAACGCATCTTTCATACTCATCCAATGAGAGTTTTAATCATGATACTGGACTCTGGCAGGGGATGCCCTCTAGATCTAAATCAGAGATCCAATACTGTATGTCCTACAAGGGATGGCACAACAAAGAAACATGTGAGCGCAAATGTCAAGACTGGGCTTGTGATAAACTACAAAGAAAACCAGCTCTTCTCTCAGCAGACTTTCTCCAAAGTCAGGTGCATGCCATCCAGGATTTTGCATCAACATTCACATGTCAATAAGCCCCGAGACTGGTAAGGAGGATTTATTAGGTTACCAGAGAGGAATGAGCCAGTGATCAATGAGTGGTCAATTCTGCACAAAATGAATCCAGGCAATATTGAATGTTAGCAGTCTTCTAAAAAGAATTTTTGAAATTCCCAAAGCAAAACAACATGCTCATTTTTTTAAACATATCTGGAAAAACTAACTTCCAACCATGAACTGAAAAGGACAATCCAGGAAATGCAATCTCTATTAGCAGCCAATATTCAAAGACAAAAAGGGAAAAGGATTTGGGTGCAAAGATACTCTTTTTATGTAACAATGCATTAACACATGCTTTCATATACTATCACAAAATCCCCAAATTCCTGTAAAATAAAACACTAATATTCTGAGACTCTGGTTTTAAAAAAAAAAACAAACATGTAAATGCTCCTATGTAAATGCCCAAAAGTTTTGTTTTTCTCATCTACTAAAACTATATTCTCTGAACCCAAATACAAGGCTGCTACACTGATAATGTCTATACTCTGGTGGTATGAGAGGCAGAGGGGAACACATCGCTTAGGTGCTGAAGAGCAGAACACAGAGAGCTGAATCTATAACAGCTGGGCAAAAGCGCTAAAACTTGCCCCTAGCCTGGAAAATGTAGGTCATTAAATTATTAAGTAACACAAGGCATAAGTTCTATATAATTTCACAGCTCTCAACATTGCATTGGAAGCAAACCCTGGAAATTCCCACCCCCGCCCCACTTTTTTTTTTAGTCCACGTACAACTAAAACAAATGCAGGAAGACTTTCTCCCTTTGGTAGTTATCTTTCTACTGACAGAGCTCAAGTCCGGTAGTTGTATATCTCAAAAGGGCAATGAAACCTGAGTGTAGGTGCAAGACACTACGCACACCGCTCACAGAGGATGTGTGCATTTGGGTAATTACTGTACTCCCCGTGTCTAACAGAGGCTTGGCCCACACTAGACGCTATTTGTTGAATGAGTGAACGCATGACGTAGACTTAATCGAGGGATCTCGATAAATGCCCCTCCCCCACCAGAGATTTCTCAATTCCACAATGAAAGTACAAAACTTTTCTTGTACTAGTGTTGTCTTGGGAAGCCAGATAAGTGCTGGCTTTTGGTAGTCTATTTGGGGAGATCTGGTGAATCACTTGACATACTACTCAGCCACTCTTGCAAAAAAAAAAAAAAAAAGAATGATTCAAATGTTCAAATGGAACTGTTAGTCTGGGGGTCCCATGGCTTTCCCTCCAGAGCAGTGAGGTAATGCGCCCCTCAGCTAGCCCAGACCATTGCTCTGGAGCTCGCTCAGGACTGTGGTACTTTCTTAGCAGCAGTGAGCAAAGACCTGCCTGTTGGGCTTGTGCACCTGCTGGAAGGGTGGCCGAACCCAATCTGTCCCAGTGTCTCAGGTCTGAAAGTGAGAATGAGCCAGGCTTATTCTTGGGGTACCACATGAGTGGGTGTGGTCTCAGGAGCGGCAAAAGTAATTAAACCTGGCTTTATTTTCAGAACTTGAAATCAATCTTTACAGATCAAAAGTAAAATAAACACTTGGCTTATTCATTTTGAAATGCACAGTTCCAATCTCAGATACAAATACATAAATTCACCTGGGACCCAGGGTGTTTCCTCTGGATCCCCCAGGGAATCAAGCAGGCACCGTGGCTGTAGTGAGGATCAGAGTAAAAGTTCCTCACCTGCTCTCCACCAGCCCAGGCTCAGCACTGAGCAAACCCCGTGCTGTCCGTTCAGTGCTTCTGCCTCTGGCTGGGGGGGAGGCCGGGTCTCTCAGATGACATCATACTCTTAGGGGAAGGGCACAGACTTGTCATTTCTTAAAACTTGTTTATGGGCCTGCACGGTAGCCTAGTGGCTAAATTCCTCACTTTGCATGTGCCAGAATCCCATATGAGCATCGGTTTTTCTCCTTGCTTGTGGACTGGGAAAGCAGTCAAGGACGGTCGAAAAGCCTTGGGACCCTGTACCTACATGAGAGACCCGGAAGAAGCTCCCGGCTGCTGGCTTCAGTTCAGCTCAGCTCTGGCCATTGCAGCCACTTGGGAAGTGAATTAGCAGATGGAAGATCTTTCTCTCTTTCCTTCTCTCTGTAAATCTGATTTTCCAATAAAAATAAATACATAATTTTTAAAAATTTTCAAAACCCCATATGTAGTAAGAACCTCAGTGCCCAAGGCATCACCACCTGTTGTCTCCAGGTTGCGCATTAGCAGGAAGTTGGTATAAGAGCTGAAGGAGCTATGGAACCCTGGTGAGGGCTGCCATTTTTAATAATGTCCTCCCATGCCAGAGCCTCACCCCAGAAGCTCCACTGCGCCAGACCATAATAACAAGGGAATCAGGGGAAAACAATGGGTATGACCACAGAGGCAGGCCCACACAGGTAGAACAAGTCCAAACCAAATGAGACTAAGAAACTCTGCAAACCCATTTCTCTGCATTTACCTACAATGACATGCTAGTACTTTCTGGAAAAGTTATTAACCCCAAGTTTTAATTATTCCATTCCATAGTTTCTCTGTGGCACCTTATTGGACAAATCAACCATCTAGGAACCAGAGTAAGTACTTTATCCTGTGAAATTAATTTTAAAAAATATACAGAGGTTTTTCCACTGTTGCCCTCTGTGAAATGACTGATCTTTTTAAGGGAGAAAGTTACTCTCCCACCTTTGATACCCACAAACTCTTTTACCAATAACGGATGCTGTCCTGAACTCCTCTGCTATAAATTCTTTTCTGTTACCACATGATACATTGTAATATAAGAGCAATTAATATGCAAATTGCCATCATAACTTAATATTATCTTCCCTCCTATTGCTCTTTGATTTGGCATTGAGCAGTAGAGGTTTGAGGTTTTAATCAAAGAGCATGGAATGAGGCAATTTATAAAACCAAATGGGTTTTTTTCCCATTGTTTCTTTCACTGTTTATACTGTCTCAAGTGTAAATTCGTCTTGGAAATGCACTAGCTCATTGCTACCCTCCTGGCCGGACCATGACTAAGTTCAAGCTCACTGGTTCAGTCAGATGCAGATGGGAGCAGGCAGGGCCAGCCTGTGCGTGCCCTGAGGCACTGTCAGCACCGCTTCGAGTTTCACTCTCATTGTCTGTAAGATGGGAGTAATCGTACTTTCTCCATCGTGTGGTCATCGAGAGGGTTCAACAAGACAATCCACGTTGTTCAACCTTCTTGTTGCCACATATTTTTAAAACAGAAATTCCCCAAGTATGATTAAGAGGATCAGAGCAGAAGCATTGCAAAAGTGTCATTCTCCACTCCGGAGGGGGACTCGGCCGTATCAGTGAGCTGGTTTGCTGTGTGGTGCAGGCATGGAGCAGTTAGCTAGGCAGCAATAGAAGTTACTAGGAGCATAGGAGCTGGGAGCAGCTGACAAGGCCCAGGAGGTGTGTGGAGGCAGGCAGCCCAGCAGAGTCCAGGATAGTGACTAAAGAGAGGCAGGCAGTTACCAGATTCTAGAAGACAGATCATGCATGGTCCAGTAGCAACAGCAATAGATCAAATCCAGAGGAAGAGGGTGGACTCTGCTAAGCTACAAGGAACAAGCAGGGGTCAGGGATCCATAGAATTCCCCAGGAGACACTTCACTGACAGCTCCTAACATGGACGATTTTCTCACGTGCAATTAACAGATAACATTGTATGATTTAATCATGTGGGTCAGTTAGAAGACTCCAGTTCCCAATGGAACCCCTATGGGACACTCATCCCTCAGCTGCCTCAGGCACTGTGGGCCAAGGCTCAGTCTGTCTTTGCCATAAACTGAAGGGCTACTCCCTAGAGCATTAGAAAACCAAGTGTTCCTGTCCAGGCTCCCTGAGAAGGTGCATGAGCAGGCCTGGCAGACCGACGAGGGGGGAGCAGAATCACCCGCTTCCGGGCAGTCAGCTGGTCCGCAGTTGCCTGCAAGCCCCAGCACACGCAAAGATGAATTTTTCTGAGTGGGATTCTGACAAAGTTACGACCGATCATGCTAGACAAAGCTTAATGACATCCCCTCCAAACAGCTGCATATAAAGTTTTCAACATTCTAATGTCTAATTTAAGCCTACCTGACAAACTAGAGACTTGATAAGGCTCCAACACCCTATATATTCTTATATATTCAGTACTGGCTTTATTTCACATATTGGGTGTCATATCACTACCATCACCAATTGCTAAATTATTACTACAATCAATAGTCTCTACGAGAATTCCAGACAGGGTCCACATGCTCTCTGACAGCTAATTCAAATAAAGCCCTTTGAAAAATGACTCCCTGTAGACAATCGGGAGTTATTCTGCTTTCCATACCCGCACCGAGGCATCCTTATCCCATGAGCTCAGCAGCGGGACAGAGCTCAAACCCACGGACACACCCTGACCACAGGGACCCTGCAGAGGAGGAACTGTCCTCTGCCAGCCATCATCCAAACTCGACGACAGGCTGAGTTCCATAAGGTAGGACTATTGGCAAGCTGTGCCCAGATAAAAATATATGTGATGCCCAGCGAGTGAGAAGAATATACATTCAGACATAAAACACTTTAGATGCTCTCTACCACAATGCATATGCACAAAAGTTAAGATATATTCCTCCAGGAGTTCAATGCGAAAACAAAAATATTGACTACAAACAACTTCAAGACCATCACATATCACTGAACGCAGCAGAAGTTGTTAATTTTCTAGAATTACGGCTGTGAGAAATACAAAGGAAGTAATTTCCAACATTGTTTCCAACACTCAGATCAAATCTTTAATTTACACCCTGCACAGTCCATCTTCATTCTGTGCACAAGGCCGAGTTGTACGTCAACTGGCACCCCAGCATTTTCCAATGTGTTTCATGAGCGCCCTCTAGTGGCGCTATGGTCAATTAGGACAATAGGACAATAGCACAAACTGTCCCAAAGACTCGAATACACAACACAATCATACGACAACATTTCAAAAAAAAGTAACTCATGTTGATCCCAAACCAAATACATTGTGTTGACAATGTATACATTGAATAAACCTGAGAAGCAGGAAAGGCAGAAATTTTGAAACCAATGTACTTGTAGAATTACTTCATTGCTCTTCCAGAAGTTTTCATCATCTCATGCTTAAAAATTATCACAATGGCTAAATCCACAAAACTGTTATTTAAAAATATCTGATGAAGATTTCCTCCCGTATTTTGTATATTTTAAAAATAAAGACTTTCAGCAGATTATTCAATTCCTTAACTCTGTATCCTAGGGTTATTAAGCTGACAGCCGATGGGCCAGTCAATCGGCATGGACTGTTTATCTTTCCAGTTGTCTCCGTGGTTGCCACATTTACAAGTCTGCATTTCTAGCATCTCCTGTGGGAGCCTCTGTCCCTAGGAGCCAGGCAGGCACTCCGATTTCCTCACCTGTCTTAGCCACAGGCACGACTCGGTCTCCGTCTGTCGGATCAGTTACTTACCTGGCCCCTGGAAACACTGGAGTCATAATTCTTGACTTTGTGTCCCCTTTTGCTTTTTGCTACAGAAGTTCTCTTTTGAATCCTTTGATCCACACTCATTTTCCATCGCATTAGCACTACATGAAATGTCCAGAGCAAATACTGCAGGCAACCTGCCTTGCCCAAGGAAAGCCACACGAATGACAACGCACAAACGAGTATGGATTATCTCCGAATGCCATCCATTCTCTCCAAAATTAAGATCTGTCACTTTGCGTTTAGAAATCATGCTGATTTCAAAATGACAAACCCTTCCCATGGAGTCCCATGCAACAACACAAACACCACAAAGCCTCACTAGCCGCACAGGACCTGTTGGCATTACCACAATTTCTCTCTTGGAGCCAAAGCCCAGGCAAGTCAACCCGCGCCAACGGAAAGGGTCACTCACGGGTGTGCTGCTGTCGGAGAAGGTGTTCATGCTGACCGAGCTGCTCAGCTTGTCGGAGGAGAGGGAGGGCGGGGACGGGCTCCTCTTCTCCAGGGGGTCCTGCCGCTGCAGGTACTCACGCCATGCGCGCTGGATGCTGCCAGAAAAGCCCAGCACACAGTCAGCTGCCTGACACTCACACAGGAGGTGTAAAGAGCTGCTTCGGAGGCAAGACCATACAACACGCACATGAGGTTCTCTGCAAGTCCCACGGCCTGGACTCACAACCTGTTTGCTGCTAACACTGCCTCTCCCTGGCCTGACTTCCACACATTTGCTCAGCTAGTTCTGTCTGAAAGAATTAACTTAGTCAGAAAGAGCCATCCATCGGAGTCAAATGTATTTGCACACACACACACACAAAATGTTCTTTCGCTACAGAAACAAAAATCTTTCAATGGCTCATGTTTTCAATAAGATTAATAAAGAGGCTACTTCTCATACATCTCTTCAAGGGATCATTGTTGAAGACTGTTCTGCATCAAGCTTAGCCAGAGGCTCTGGACACAGACTACAGTGCACAGCGCTCCCACAGACCCCAAGGTCAAGGGCATCTGTGGTGACGCACACTGCATTGCGCATGGCCACCTGCAGAGGCTCTGCTCTGGGGACCACATGGACCAAAGCACTGTGGTCATGGAGGAAACAGGTAGGGCTCAACACGCAAAGAAGTGAGAGAAACAGAATTTCAGAGTGCTATGGGAATTAAAGGAACTCAGATTTATCCTGGATTTCAACCCAAGAAGTCCTCTAGACTCTGCAATTAGTATCAGAAAAGTCACCTTTTGCTTTGAGCAATAGAAGTCGATGCATGAGAACTAAGGGGTGTGTATTCTACTGGCTGCCTCTACGCTTTCACACCAACATTTAGGTTTGCCAAGTAGTCAGTGAGCAAAACACTGTCTCCTTCAGTGCTGGCAGGCCACGCAGAGCAGCTGCCAGATTCTAAAGCACTTGCATGAATTCCATCACTGTCCCTGCTAGACCCCTGAACTTGTTTGATCTGCAACATTTCTACACACAGTCCACCTCACTCAAGTTGCTTCTGTATATACAAAGTGATTTATTTTCATTTGGCTGGAATGATTTGGCCATCAATTCCAGTAGTCACTGGATATGAAGAATAAAAAATTCCGCTATATTACTGAATTCTGTATGCTTCCCCTAGCTTATTAAAGTCTGTGGACATCAAGGACCAAGGGTTCATACAGAAACAGCAGAGAAAACAACAGCTTTGGTTCAGAGGCCAATTCCTTGGACCTATGAAACTCAGGCCTCAGGGGTTCTAACTCGGAGGCCAGGCTGGTATAGAATTGCAGAAGGCAAACTTCTTTTACAACACATTTTTAAGAGGCAATCTGAGTTATATACACGTCAAGCCCCATGGAAGTGAGATTCAACTCTACTTTGAATAACATTTGATCATTTTACTGTGTGAAGCTTGCTGAAACTGTGTCCTTATATACTTTTTAAATTTCCATATGATTTACAAAAGAAAACCCTTTAAGATTACCTGTCTGAGCCTAAGGGACTCATTTCTCTTTTTACATTTATTTATTTATTTATTTATTTGGAAGTGAGAATTACAGAGAGAAGGAAAGACAGAGAGAACAATCTTCCATCCACTGGTTTACTCCCCAAGTGACCACAACAGCCAGAGCTGGGCTGATCCAAAGCCAGGAGCCAGGAGCCTCTTCCAGCTCTCCCACACAGATCCCAAGGCTTTGCCCATCTTCTACTGCTTTCCCAGGCCACAAGCAGGGAACTGGATTGGATGTGGAGCAGCTGGGACATGAACCGGTGCCCAACGGGATCCTGGCACATGCAAGGTGAGGATTTTAGTCACTAGGCTACCATGCTGGGCCTGGGAGACTCATTTCTTACAGGATCTATTTTATTAGGAATTAATGAATTTTTTGAGGCTGTTAGTACTTCTATACCATCTGAAATTTGGTCTTTGGGTCTCCAAAAAGCAAACTAAGTTGTGCCTCTCAATAGTACCTCATCAGTAAACCTGCCCATAAAGGGTTCAAAAATATGCAGCATTCTAAGGAAGTTTAAAAATCAGCAGACACTGGCACCCTACGGAGTATCTATACACTTACAATATGTATGCCCCTACACACCCCCCCCTTTTTAATTACCTTCACCAAATAAAAGACCTCCAATAAAACTTTTAAATATATCTAACAATAGGATGCTGGACTTTCTACTATCGTCTATACCTACCATGCCACGATGCAGTGAAGCAGCAGAATGTTATCGTTGTGAGTGCTGCTGAAGGACTATGGTATTGCAATCATTTGGGTGCTGGGGAACAGGTTGGGCGATGGAGAGGGTGGAAGGGGGAATCTCTGTGCCTATGGGACTGGGAACCGTATCACTGCATATGTACATATATTATGTAAGATAGAAGAAAATGAAAGAAAATGTGGTGGCCCTTTGAGGCAGTATTACTTCCCAGTTTGTTGAACACCAGGGGGCAGTGTGACACCTTTGAAACAAGCGAGGCTTCCACAAGTGAACTTGTTTTAAGAAGTCCCTTTTCCCCTCTCTTCCAGTTTTATGGAACTAGTTTTCCCTGAGTCAAAGAATAAGAAAACAAAATTGTTTCCTTTCAAATGGAAGTTTATCTTCTTTTTAAAATTAAGATAATGTGTCAGTAGTAAATACTTCCAAAATGTGTTTAAAACACTTAAATGCCCACTGACCACCTTGTACAAGTGGAGCTCTTTCATATTTGAATTATTGCATTACAGTCGATGACAACATATACAGAAGCAGCCTTGTTTATTTGAAAACATATTGAAGTAACGTCTTTCAAACACTATAAAATAGAGATCTATTTTTGACGTCAATTTGTTCTCCATAGTGACAGCTTTTTAAAAAGATTTATTTCTTTTAAAATAGTTGCAGAAAGAGACAGAGAGAGAGCTTCCATGCACCTGCCCACTTCTCCAAATGGCCTCAATCGACAGCGAGGCCAGGCCAAAACGCCAGGGCCTTCGTCAGACTCTCCAAGCAGGTGGCAGGGGCTCAAACACTTGGGCCTTTTTATGCTACTTTCCCCAGGTTTAAGCATTGTGTGAAAAACTGGACAATGTCTTTAACTGGCATGTGAGGTCAGCAATAGCAGGTCAGCGGCCTTTATTAAACAGCTCCTCTGCTTTCCTGTAAATGGGGACCGGGGACGCTGCGTAGCTATGACCCTCCCCACCACAGGAATGGTGTTTCCATGACACATCATGTGCTTTCTGTCCCACTGAGAGCATGACCTTCAGAGCCTGGACTACTGGAGCACCGAAGCCCCGCACGCCGTCTCCCACTGCTTTTTGACTCAACAAGGGAATTTCAACCAAACACAGAAGCACCTTGCCCCCCAGTCAGCAGCAACCATGCTCAGCTGTCTCATCGTGACATCACTAATTCCAGTTCCCAGGTCTCCATCGTGGACCACAGACTACCTGACACTTATTTTTTGAGTTGAATGATGTTATCAATATAATTCTGTAAAGGTCTGTTGATGTTAGGGCATGCACTTTTTGTGTTGCTGTATTTTGAATGATAAATAATAAAGCACAGGGGGTTTGGTTAGGGGACTTTCTAGTTAGCTTCTCTCCTCTCAGCGTGAGCACAGCAGCCTTACTTGTTTTATGTAAAGTGCAGGTGGCACTCTCACACCTCCCGGGCCACGCTGATGGCAGGTGCATGCCCTCACACTCAGGAGTGGAAGAGCTCTCTGGGTGTCAGGGCTAACTGCCTTTGGGGTTACTTGGACAGGGAGCAAGCAGCAAAGCCTTGGGACAGAGAAGGGGAATGAAGACCTAGGGCAGGAGGCAGGAGGCAGGAGAGGCAGGCAGGAGGCTTCCAGGGTGGCAGGAGGGGAAGGGGAGTCAGAACCACCCTGGCTAGACCATGTAGTGACTGGATCTGTCTGGGCACACGGGATTGTGGCCACAAAAAGGGCCAGGCCTAAACCTAATCTTTTAGTTTTGTTTTTTGTTTTTGTTTTGTTTTTTATAAGAAAGCTACTCATTCTTATCTGCTGATAATTTTTATTTTTTTAAGATTTATTTTATTTTTTTATTGCAAAGTCTGATATACAGAGAGGAGGAGAGACAGAGAGGAAGATCTTCCATCCAATGATTCACTCCCCAAGTGACCGCAATGGCCAACGCTGTGCTGATCTGAAACCAGGAGCCAGGAACTTCCTCCAGGTCTCCCATGCGGGTGCAGGGTCCCAAAGCCTTGGGCCGTCCTTGACTGCCCTCCCAGGCCACAAGCAGGGAGCTGGATGGGAAGTGGAGCTACCTGGATTAGAACCAGCGCCCATATGGGATCCCAACGTGTTCAAGGTGAGGACTTTAGCCACTAGGTCACTGCGCCGGGCCCTACTGAAAACGTTTAAACATTCATCATTCACAGTCACCCAAATAGGCTGAATCTGAAGATGGCCCAAGGAAGGAGCTATCAAAGAGAGTGTATCACCTCTGAGTGTGCGGGAGAGGGACAGTGAACACACGGTTCTCCCAGTCACCTCTCACTGGAAGCAGCTGTTTGCCAGGTGTGCTGATGAGGGTAAGCATCTTCATAAGCTCAAGTGTTGCCTGCCCTGTATTGTTTTCCTTTCCAGTTCAGTGTCTAGCAACAAGTAAACTAGAGATGCTAGTGTTGGGCCCGTCACACACGGTGCACCTCAGCGGACACAGAGCCCCGATTCAAGCTTGCTCGGTGCATTTTCACTGTGCACTACAAGTTATCCTAACAGATAAGACGCGCTTTGGTGAGTTGGTGTCTGTCCCAGACCCTTTTCCCAGGACTACCATCTGCAGCAGGGAGGTTTCTCAGAGTCCCTCCACATCTCCATCTGGCTTCCCCTCCACTGCAATATCTGCCTAATTCATATTTAAAAAATACTGTGTGGGGCTGGCACAGTGGCACAGCAAACTAATCCTCCACCCTCTCATAGGGCACCAATTCATGTCCCAGCTGCCCTAGTTCTAATCCAGCCATCTGATTATGGCCTGAGAAAGCAGCAGGGATGGCCAAAGTTCTTGGAACCCTGCACCCACATGGGAGACCTAAAGAAACTCCAGGCTCTCAGCTTCAGATCTGCTCAGTTCTAGTCATTGTGGCCGTTTGGGGAGTGAACCAGCAGATAGAATAACTTTTTTCTATCTCTTCTCTCTGTAAAATCTGCCTTTCAAATAAAGATAAACAAATTCTTTAAAAAAAAGAAATAATAGTAATTTTATTTGAAAAGCAGAGAAAGAAAAAGAGAAAGCAAGAAACTCTCCTGTCTGCTGCCTTATTTCCTGAATGCGAACAGCATCTGGGGCTGGGCCAGGTCCAAGTCAGGAGCCAAGAATTCAACCTGGGCTTCTCTTGTGGATGGCAGGGACCGAATCATTTGAGTCCCCACCTGCTCCCCCGTGGCGTGCAATTAGCAGGCCACTGGGATGGAGAGAGGAGCTGGGATTGACGTGCAGGCACCTCGATGTGAGCTGCAGGTCCCAAGTGGTTTCTGAAGCACCGTGTCAAATGGCCGCTCTCCCCAGCCCCAGCTGTAAGTCTTGACTTCACTTTCTAGTCTGATGGATGATACATACTAGGCCCCAAGGACTTAGCCTCCTTGGCGTAGGTTTCTTCACCAACATCTCTGACCACTTTCACTTTCATCAGACCTCAACTCCTCAAAAAGGAGGATTTGTCTGGGGTGGTTCCCGGCTACACCACACCCTTCATTATGACGACTGAGAAGGCACATGGAGAGGGGGTGGCCAAAAGTGTAAGAGAACGGCCCTCTGGCAGAGGGAATCCAATCGTGCTGCTCTGAATGCCTCTACTCTGAGAAGTCTGCCTTCTCCACCACACTGTAGAGCCCATGTGGGCTGTGACCACACGTACGCATCATGGTCTCTACAGCCCCAGGGATACAGTGACGGAAAGCATAGCAAATGCATTCTTCTAACATTGTCTCAGAAGTAACTCCAAGAAGAAAAGGTTTAACCTCATGAGGAAGTATGTGTAGAGCCTCTCATTAGCTGTGGCTGCAGGCAACATACAAATACCTTGGCTTACATTTGCCTTATTGACAAAAAACAGGCATAACAGTAACTTCCTCGTAACTTTGCAAGAAATCAAGGCCAATATATGAAAGTCACTTGGCTCAAAAGTCAACAAACAGAGCTTCTGGACAAACTACTGTAACTCTTTAAGAAGCCATACCAAACATCTTCTAATACGTTGAAGTACTACATATAGATCACATCCATTGCTATGCTAGCTTAAATTCTTGGGCATCCTTACTGGCAATGTTTTGTTAGCCTAGGTTGACTGAAAAATACATTTGGAAAAGATAGGTTTTCACATAAAAGGTACCCTAGGCTGGTTGTTTTTCCTGGATTCTCTCATTACAAGCTCACTACTCCACTGTTGGAAGAGTTAGTGTCTCTCCTCCCCCACTTGCCTTTCCATTACCAGCTCTGTCAGCTCATCACTTCTGCCCTCGAGACACCATCCTTTGCGCTCCCGTTTGTGACCTGGGTGTGACACCTCTCCTGACACTTCCGCCACATTCTACAGCCTCTACCCACGTGCACTTACACTCACACACACGTGTGAGCATTCTGCCGCTGAGCCACACTTTCCCACAGACGTCTGCCTCCCTCCACTGCGACCTACCAGATCATGCTTTCCCTCCCAAATTCTTTCCTTTGCGTGTTATCCTGAGTGTGAGCGGCCAAGCAAGACACTCTGCTGCCCACTCTGCCCCTGTCTGGGGCTCCCAAGCATTCAGGGACACAGTGAAAGTAGCTCACACTGGAGAAGGCCTCCCATGCCCTGCTTTCAGAGACTGGCCAGTTGAGTTACCCACCAGGATTGCCATGGCTTGCAGGGGCCAAATGTTCCTGCCACCTGGCGTCTAGACCCACTGTTCTGTCTCACACAGCCAGAGCTGCAGGACATTAGACTGTGGGGACCCTGAGGTTTCTCTGTTCCCAGGAAGATGGAGATGTTCGGCTGGTCCCCACCAAGAACAGTCAAAACAGAAAGCCTGTGACCTTGGAGTGTGACCTTGGGACCTGGGATAAGGGTCCATCTTGAATACCCAGTGCTCTGCAGTTCCCAAGAATTCCTGGGAAACTGGTATGAGGAAGCCTTCCCTTAGAGGAAGGCACTGCTGGAGTGTCATGGGAGACAGCCGCAGCAGAGCAAGGGCATGGGCCAGTGAGGAGTCACAGCTAATACCATTGTTCATGGCTAATGGGCTATCCTATGGTTGTATCTGGCTGGGGCAGCAGCCACACAGCTACGTTAAAGGGAACGACTGCCTGACTGCTTGAAATTCAAATTTTTGCCAAGAAATGTTTGCCTTAGTGCTGTGCCCTTGGAAGGTGGGAGAGGTCCTGCAGGGAGGAGGCTGGGGAGAGGCAGGGAGGAGGCTGGGGAGAGGCAGGGAGGAGGCTGAGGAGAGGCAGGGAGCAGTCAGAGAAGGAAGGAGAAAAGCCGACAACACAGCTGCAGGGAGGGAGATGTTCCATCTGCCTTGGGAGTTGAGAATTTAATAACCAGATCAGACAAAACTCACTGAAGTGGACTAAATTCTCCAATGAGACTCAAATTGTATTATTCGGCAAGATTAAGTTTTTCTCTCTTATAACCCCTGCAGTGAGTAGAAAGGAGTTTAGAGCTATCAGGAGAGACAAGCCCCTCCTTTGCACCTCACTGAGCTCAAACTCCTTCAGGGCAGCAGACGCAAAGCCCGGCCTCCGTGCTGCCAAGGGCCATGGCACAGCGCTGTCAGCTTCCTGCTCTGGGCACCTGCTCCTCAGCCTCCACTCACAGAGGATGGTAGAGACTAAAACAGACCAGGGAGGTTTCCTAGCATCACTTCAGCATTCAATTCACACACCCACTTTCCTTTCCAGCACTTTCTCATTTACTAGGAACTTATCTTAATGAGAAATTCCAAAAGATAAAGCAACTTATGTTTGCAAATGAATGGCTCATGTGGTGAAGCCCACACGCTGTTTACACAGAGGCATTGGGTAGCCAGATTCATTCGGTTAGAGTGGATCCCAGGGCTTACTGGGAGGAGCTCCAGTTGGCTGGAAGCCAGGGTGGGCCTTCATCCCGCGAGGCAGCCAGCCGCTGTGCTCAGATGGGGGCAAGCTCCTTCCCGGAGAGCCATGGTAATGGAGAGTCGGGAAAGGGGGAGAGTTGCTTTTATCCAGCAGGATGTCACACATCTGCGTCATTTATCCAGCAGGATGCCACACATCTGTGTCATTTCTGTTCCAGCTTTTATTATTTTCCCAAGTCTGACACTCCAAGGCACCTTTTCCAAGCGTGACTTTTCCTTCAGGGATCCTATTTGCAGTGAGTACTGAGCCTGGCCACGCCTACTTAGACATGTTTACAATCACAGACGCATGCCTCTGGGAGCATTACGCTATTGGTGTGAGCACCTATGTGCAGGTATTTATGAAATAATCCCATGAATCTCACTGGGAAATTTTTTCTTACAAAATTATATATTTAGGGGCCTGGTGTGGTAGCCTAGCAGCTAAGATCCTCACCTTGCATGTACCAGAATCACATATGGCTGCCAGTTCTAATTCTGGCTGCCCTGCTTCCCAACCAGCTCCCTGCTTGTTGTCTGGGAAAGTCCAAAGCCTTGGGACCCTGCACCCATGTGGGAGACCCAGAGGTGGCTCTTGGTTCCTGGCTTCAGATTGGCCCAGCTCTACCCATTGAATGAATCCTTCCCCTCTGTCTCTCCTCCTCTCTATATCTGTCTCTCCAATAAAAACAAAATAAATATTTATTTTTGTGAAAAGCAGAACTACAAGGGGCAAGAGATCTTCCATCCATGGGTTCAATTTGGAGTTGGCTGTAAAGACCATGACTGTGCCAGGCTAAAGCCAGAAACTTCATCCTGGCCTCCCAAGTGGGTGGCAGGGGCCCAAGCACTTCTCCAGGTCATTAGCACAGTGACCTGAATAGGAAGTGGAGCAGCCAGGATTCAACCTGACTCGCACATGGGCTGCCAGCACTGCGGGCAGCACACAGTTCACTATGCCACATGATAACCCCTGTGCGTCTCCCTGAAGGCAGTGAGAAGATCTCCCACTAAGTACACGCAAGCAGTGTGAAATCACCTATACAGATTCCATTTGTTTCATTTCTCAGGATTGATATTTTGTGATAGAGTTTGTCTCACTCTAGATCTTACTGCTGCGTGTTTGCTAACATTGAGATGCTGCCAGGACTACTGTCACGTACTGATCATTTGCATGAAGGTAGGGGAGCTTACACTGGCCTGCACTAAAGTCTGGGAGGAGGGGCCAGCATTGTGGCACAGCGAGCTAAACAACTGCCTGAGATATGGGATCCCACGTGTGAAACGGTTCAAGTCCCGGCTCCTCTGCTTCAAGCCTATCTTCCTGCTAATGCAGGTGGGAAGGCAGAAAAAGATTGCCCCAAGTGACCAAGCCCCTAAAATCCAAACTGGAAACCTAGACAGAGTTCTAGGTTCCCGACTTCCAGCTGGACCAGCCCTAGCTGCTGAGGCCATTTGGGGAGTGAACCAATGGATGCAAGGTAACCCTGCCTCTTCCTCTGCTTGTCGCTTTGCCGTTCAAACAAACAAGACATCTTAGAAATAAAAACAGAGAATGTAAGGGAAAAAAGACAAGGAACAAGAAGTTGTTGTTGTTTTTTCCTAAAATAACTGGGTAAGAACTGGAATGAAAGAGAAAGAAGAGAGTTAAAAGGGTGTGCTTGTAAGGGGGTGTGTGTGTACACTCATACAAATCAAAGAAATGGCTTGAGCTAGAAAAGACCAAGTTGCTTAGAGATAGAATTAGCCACATTGTTAAGCTGTAAGATAGTGAAAAATGCTACTGGAAGTTCTTTACGACTGTGCTCAACCTAAAATGAAACAACAGCAACAACAACAAAAAAACAAAGAGTAAACAAAAATTCCAAGGGCAATTAAGTAATTCCCTGCACTGTCCAGCAGATGGTGCTGTGTATCCAAAACAGCCTTGCTGCTGCTTAAAACAGGCCTGTGTCAATCATAAAAATGTGAAATAAAGTATGTGTATTTCTAGCAGTCAAAGTTCCACAGTCATTCAGAACAGCACAATACAAGAACAGTAGCAGTGATGCTGCCATTTAAACCCTGAGATAACTTACATTTTCACCTTTGATTCCAAGGGCTGTAGACTGAGGGGGTACTTTTCAAAGTTATTCTCTGCATCCATAGCCATGGCCAGCGGGTGACTGAAAGTAGAAACAATGTTTCAGTATATCTCAATACAGACAATTCTCTTTGCGAGTAATAACGCTGCTAACCTACATGTATCTGAAAAAGCAGACACAGGTTTAATTTTGGGCATTTTAGGTTGTTAAAGAGCCCTAAAGGTCCTATCCAGGAGTGGTAGACAAACGGCCATTTCACAAAAGGAAAGTTCATTTGCCTTTGATCTCAGTTATCCTTTAGATCTCCACAAATCAGCTAAACATTGATAGTGAAGGCAGGAAAGCCACTTCCTTTAAGCAGAAAGGAAAGCAAAATATTGGGCCATCTCAATGGGAGAAAACCATGTAAGGCCACCAACCCTACGATACCAGCCACCTTGCACTGGGCACTGCCATGGCTCATGCGAAGGTGGTACTAGGCTGGGTTTAGAACGCACAAGAAAAGCAAAGTGGAGAGTCAACTGCAATGCACAGAAGTAGAGAAGAAAAATGAAGGGCTATTTTTGGAAAACACAGCAATTCAGCAACAATGAAACTAAGAGGCTAAAAGCAAATAGGTTTGGACAACACAAAAGTAATAGTATGGGTCACAGACTATGTATAAAACACTTTCAAAGGCATTTCTCATTTATTAGCTGGTTTAATTATTACATTCGCTTCCCCTAACTAGGTCCCATTTTCCCCTTTGTACGGCTGAGAAACCCAAAGCTCAGAGAGATTTTACTTAACTTGTTCAGGGGAGTCACAATGTTACAACCCAGTTCTTACCATTCTCTCCACCACAAAGTACTGGTTGACGGATTTCAGCTCAGGTTCACTTGAACTACTCCCACTTTCCAAAGTTTCAGAGGTAACTTGTTAGGGAATATATTTTTATATTCCAATCCAGTACATAATCACATGTGTGTGTGTGTGTGTGCGTGTGTGTGTGTGTTTGAAACAAAAGTTTCAAGAAACATGATAATTTAAGTATGTGTGATATCACTTTTTAAATTTCATTTTAATGTTTCACCAAACTGATTTAGCAAGTCAGCAGTAGTCTCTAGTGTGGCAAGCAATGCTATCGGGAAATGAAAAGCGCTTGAAGCAGGGACTGATGGTGGAATTTGATGTTCCGGGATGCTGTGCAGCGGGGGTGAGCAAAGAGAGTAAAGGAAAACTAACTAGGAGGTTCCTTCAAATTGGTCAGGCATCGAGGACCAGGATTGTGGTATGGTAAAGAAAAGAGATTGATAGGAAGTTGTGTTGGAGATATCCCTGGGACTACAAATGCATTTTCTTCTCTAGAAATGAACAGCTAAGAGGAAAAAAAACAACACAATATAGCAGATAAATTCTTTCATGGCCACCAGGTGGTGCCATTGGCCCGATAGCTTTGTGGCTGTACAGGGTGATTGCTGAGGAGCAGGATACACATATTCAGCGTCCATTATTAATTGTTTTATAAATATAATCATGTTTTTTTATAAGCCAATAATGTTGCAAAACATGAATAATAAAGTGGTGAAGACACTAGACAAGGTCTTGTGAACTTGCAATCTCTAAGAAAATGCACAAATAACTGCTTGCCCAAGGAACGGATATAGAGGAACGGAACCCAATGTGGCTGGCCATGGAGAGCTCCATGATCCTAGCTCTGTGGTCTTACAGGGCCTGCAACCTCACAACAGGACGACTAGCATCCTCTAACTTCACAACCCACTAATTACAGATGTATAAACCGGGCAATAGACATGTGGAGATGTATTGTGGATCTGCAGATAAGGAACAAGCAGAAACACAAACTAACATCTACGAAGAAAAGAAAACTTGTGTAATGTTAACAAGCTCTTTTGTGAGTATAGCTTCCACAGCAACAAACTGTGGAAGACACTCATTGGTTTAAATTGGATAGCTTTAGTATATTCCATCAATAAGTGCCAGTGAGTAATGACGCAATTCTGTATCAGTAAAATATACAATTCATACACCTCTCTTTCCAGAGCCCCAGTCTGATGCAACAGCTACAAAAGCATGGCAGTCAGCCGACAGTTCACTGAAGTTAATAAGTGATTGTCATAACAGCAGCAGTGTAAGTCGCCTAACTAATAGCCTTACAAATTGCTCTCCTCTGTTTGGGGCAATGGCCAGAGTTCACTGAATGTGTGTGTGTGTGTGTGTGTGTGTGTGTGTACACACTCAATCACACTGGGATGGCCTGACACATGCATGCATGCGTATGTGTGTGTGTGTGTGTGTACTTCAAACATGCTGGCTTGGCCCCACGTGTATATGTGTGTATGAATGCTTATGTATAATAAATGCAGTAGATTGCTGCTGTGTGTGTGTGTGTGTGTGTGTGTGTGTGTGTGTGAACAAAAGTCCTATGCTGGCTCTGCTTACAGGCTTAGATAATATTGAGTCACCGGTTTTCTTCCCATCACACTGTCTACCACAAAATGCTGTTAAGCATTCAGAAGAAATGTAATGTTCCAAGGGGGAGTAACCGATCAACTGCCATGACACCACTATCACTTAACGTACGGTCATTGCGAGTAGCTGGATGATTTACATCAGCGTCGAAGTCAGCTACGGTGCTAATGAAATGCCTAATCTGCTCACGGCAAGTACGCCCATTTCTCAATCAAATTTGACAGCTTTCAAGGACACAGCCCTGCCCTGAAGCCGGCCAGGGGAAGCTCCAGAATGCAGCCAAATGGGCCAAGTTAGCAGTGCTGGTGACCAAGGCTTATAACAGCCCTGCTGATGAGCAGGGGAGGGAAGGTAACCGCCCCCCACACACATCCCCCACTCCTCGACCACCCCAACTACTGTGTTCTGAGGGCCGACTTCAGTTCCTGTCCCTGCAACCCTTCAACCATGCCTGGAAAAACAGACGGCTAACTTCCAGAGCTCCTTTTTCACCAAGATGATGGCTAGAGAAAGGGGGCAGGGTGGGACCAGGAGGGAGGCGGAAGCTAGCGTACACCCCATTCATTTTCACACATCTTCCTGAGAGCAGGCAGCTGGGAAAGATGTCTGTCGGTGATAGTGAGGGGTTTCACATAGAGTCGTGGTCAATTAGCAGGATAAGAAAAACTTCAGCAGTTCATTTCCTTCATTAAAATCAATAGCAAAAGCCCTGTGCAGTCTAGTGCAAGAACTAAATGGGCTGAACATCACAGAGGAAGGATGTCCTCAGAGAATTCAACTGCCTGAGCTTGTCCAATCCCTGAAAGCAATTCTGAGACGCAGAGCCTCCTGAGTCACCTGGAGGAAGCGGCTAAAAACCCCGATTCCCCCGCCTCATCCCCAGTGAGCTGGGTTCCATTTGTCTTCAGTGAGACGGAAGCCAGGCTGTTTTTACTAAGCTTCCTGGGTGACTTTAAGAGCCAGGGTGAAGACCTAGACTTCATGTTGTTACAACACCAGCCCCCACAGAAGAAAATCTCTTGTTTCAGCTGAAAACTGGTTGTTATTAGTTATAGAGGCTGGAATGATTGAATTCTGTCATTCCCACTTATTCATATTAACAAACACTGGAATCCTGGGGATTAATGAAAGCAAGAGCTATCCCAGGAACTTCACCTGGGCCCTGACTGAAGGTTCCATCCAGTGGGCTTATGTAGTGGGGTCATATAGAGGGGTCTTAGGATCCTGGAGAAACAATGAACTCAAGTAGCTGTTCAAACACCCACCCAGGAGGAGAGGGAAGACACCTGCTGTCCAGGATTGTCCCATTTAATGTCCCAGGGAGACCAGCAAGTCAATTCTGTCATCTTTCTTTCAAAGCTGGGGGCCCTGGTCTACATTATCTGTCCAGACTCACAGAAAGGCAGAGAGAAGTAGCCATTGTAAAGCTTTCCAGGTTCAGACCTGGTTTTGACTTTGCCAAAAGAGAGTCATTTCTGACTTCCTGGGCACTCTGGGTATCTGTGAGCTTCATCTATGAAGTCTTCCCTTCTCTGAGTCATGTGGCTATTTCTGTACACAGCCTACTCAGTGATCCTCATTCTACTCTAGAACCAGAGAGAATGGGGCAATTTAGGACCTCTTTTACAGGAACATTCGTTCAAATATTTAATGATGGCTGTTTTGATACTCCTACCCATCTTCTGCTCTTTTGGAGTTGTTTCTCAAGGAACCCGGTACTCTCTCCCCTCTAGCCCTCTGGGGGACGTCAATCTGCTGTTTAAAAGTTGTGCCCAGTGATAAGTAAGCTTAGAAGTCATGTGGGTTTCAATGACTGGTCCAGAAAATAGAGGGACTAAACTGTGGGCTGCAAGCAAAGACTCAGAAAGAATTTCAGCCTGGGTTTGATTCCCACCCAGTATATTTGGCAGTTAACTAACTCTCCTCTGAACCTGCACCAAAGGCCTCTATCAAAAAGCAATGACCAGAATTTGATGAAAAAGTGTTCAAAATCACTCAATAATACAGAATTCACTGACAATTCTCAATATATCCTGACAATGTGTGCTCATCCATCTAATATTATTCTAGCATTTTTAGAAGAAATGTAAAATCATGAGTTATATTAAAGTCAAACAAAATCTCTAAGCATTGACTCACAAAGTGATATTAGCGTGTACCTCTCACATGCCCTCATTGTACTACTCTTTTTAGAAATCCAAATGAAAGGCTCAATCTCATCTCTTTTTATTTTTAATGCACAGTTTTGTTCCGTTCTGTGGTATTATTTTGAGTATTCATTCTTTTTGCCTTGGTATTTTTTGCCTGCTGTTTAACAAAGTCCCTGATGAAAAGCCAAAGATAGGGAAGACCTAGGCTTCAAGCCCACACTCCCAGGCATCATACAGCCTGCTAATCAGAGCAGCAGGTATATCACCACTCAGCTACCCTTAAATCAAACTACATCTCAAATGACCCATATTGCTGGACACTGACCACAACAAATTTATAACAATTTATAAGACTTAACTTACTCATTTTTGTCTTTCCAGGAAGTTTCTCACCCATGCCAGCTGTATAAAATCATAGCAAGTGGGAGGTGAACACCGTGCAGTGTATTAAGCTGACACTTGGGGTACCTGTATCTCAAATTGAAGTATGCAGGGTTAAATCCTGCTTTCATTTCCCACTCAGCTTCCTGCTAAAGTGTGCTCCAGGAGGCAGAGTGTAAGGCTCAAGTGGCTGGGTACCTATCACCCACAAATGAGACCTGAATGCAGTGTCCAGTTCCTGGGTCTCACCTGGTCCAGCCCTTTCTGTTGTAAACATACGGTTAATGAATCAGCGAATGGTAGAGTCTAAACCCTGCCCCTACACCCCTTTGTGTGTGTGTGTGTGTGTGTGTGTGTGTGTAACTTTCTTTCAAATAAATACAAAATAAACATTTTCCTCAAAAAGTAGCACAAACTTCTTTCAATATCATCACTTACTTTTCAAGCAAATATTTTTCATCATTTACTTGCTCTAAAGGATTCTGCAATCTTTTCAGTTCTTCCTGTAAAAAAAGAAAAAAAATGTATCATACAAATTGATACCATGTACTCCTGAACATTATCTGAGTACAAATGTTGAGACAATTCAAATACTACATGATTAAGAGTTATAGTTTTTTGATGGTTATGTGTCTATAAACAAACAATACATTTTGGTCTGAATCAAATTAGAATCCAATATTGTCACTTAAATTATGTGACTTCTTAATTACCACAGAGAATGCTTCCTGTTGTTTTTCTAGATGAGAGACAAGTTTGTATGAATTCTCTCCTACTCTTTCCACATTCACTCTTTTTTTTTAAAGCTTTTATTATTATTATTGGAAAGCCAGATATACAGAGAGGAGGAGAGACAGAGAGGAAGATCTTCCATCCGATGTTTTGCTGCCCAAGTGAGCTGCAACGGGCCAGTATGCACTGATCCGATGCCGGGACCAGGAACCTCTTCCGGGTCTCCCACGCAGGTGCAGGGTCCCAAGGCTTTGGGCCATCCTTGACTGCTTTTCCAGGCCACAAGCAGGGAGCTGGATGGGAAGTGGAGCTGCCGGGATTAGAACCGGCGCCCATATGGGATCCTGGGGCTTTCAAGGCGAGGACTTTAGCTGCTAGGCCACGCCGCCGGGCCCATCCACATTCACTCTTGACAATTTACTGTTTGTTGGATAAGAGACTCAAGTAACTACGTACTGGGCTGAGTCCGGCCATTCAGCAAACATCCGCTTTTGTCTCTTGGTAAACTATTCCATGTCAACCAAGTGTGCACTCACTCACTCTCATTCTTTCTCTCTCTCTTTCTCTCTCTCTGTCACACACACACACACACACACACACACACCCCTTACTTTCTAGTATCAGTAGCCTCTAATGCCATTTCCGTGGCTACAGGAATATGAAGGAAGTTGGCTCAAATTCTTGCTGAGACTACTTGTCCCTGGTCTTGTCAATCACAAAGGATTTCAGGTGTGCTCTTAAAAACCCTGTCCCTCAACAGTAAAACCATAAAGACATAGGGGGTATCAAGAGTGATCCTGACAACCCCTTAACAGGAAGTCATATGCACAGAGCAGGGGGGATCCCAGAGTGGAGCAGGTGGACAAGAGGAAACTTGTATCCCAACCATGGAGACACCCAGATCCTCACCAAGGACTATTAGTATGGGCAACAAGAACTACATCCCAACTGCCAAGGAGACCACAGGGAATTGGAGTGCCTTCAGATGCCAAGTACTCCGTGGTCATCCACTGCCATTTGAATCTCCCACATGGGATAGAAGAAGTCCAAATCCCTCCTCACAGAGCCCAATGTCACCGGAACAACAGCCAGGAAACCTGAGCGGTCTACAGAAACAGAAGAATAAACCCCCTTCGAGACTAGGGAGAGGAGCTTTCTGTGGTCCTTACTTAGTTCCAACACTGGATCCCCACCCTCTCTTGCAATGACCATCAGGGTTGCCCCGGAGCACCCCCCTCAAAACAAAACAAAACAAAAACAACAAAAAAATTAGAATAGACAGAGAACAACAGGGAAAGCTTAGAACTAGACAGGAAACGATCAGTGTCCTATCTTACTAGGTAGGACACGAAAATAAATTACTCCTAACTAGGGTATGGAGGATTTCACTGCACACCCCTCCCAACACTGTTCTATGCCTCAACTGGTGTCATATGCCTTGTTAAAGCTATAAGCCAGTTTAGACTATCCTAAAATCTGCCAAGTTCCGCAAAATTATGCTTCAACACAATAAACTGCTAAATACTAAAATGAAAATAAACACAAGACAGCTGAATAGTATCCTATAGCCATTTTAAGGTAGACAGAAGCCAGTTATATACAAACTAAAATTGAAATGTTAATGGAGTAGTCACAGGATGTGGTTAAGAACCCACGTGTTCTAACATATCAGTCACTCAATACAATGTTAATTAACCCCAAAATGTTGGAAACTGTTGTTGATGTTACGTTATGGCTTTTAATTGGTCAGAATGATATCCTGCCAGCTATGCCTTCAGACCAGAGTTGGTCTCCCCAAGAAAATGTTGAATTGAGCTGGACAATAAGATGCTGGACTCTATGCATGGCACATGCTTGCAATGAAAGAAACAAGACTGGATTTGAACTGTAATACTGCAATAAGGTGCAGCAATACACCATGGGGGGAGGGCACGGGGAGGGGATGGGGGAACATCAGAGTCTATCAAATGATGTTATAAAATGAAATGCAATAAAAAAACCCTGTCCCTGAGCAACATAAATGAGGAAACTAGTACTTCCCTCAAAAGTGAACAAAAGACCATATCAATCTTAGAGCTGCAGGATGAAGATATTGAGGATCTCCCAAACAGGAAATATAAAGAAAATCATCATAAAATTCTTCAGACACAGTGAGAAATGATGGCAAGAATTTTAGCGATTTAAAGAATATCTTACCACAGAGATCGAATCTATAAAATGGGTCCAAACTAAAATACATGAGCTGAAGAACACAAAATAAAGCCTCAACAAAAGAATGAATGCTGCAGAAGAAAGGATATCAGAATTGGAAGATAACCAATTCAAGAACACACAATTAATTGGATATGGAACAGAATCTGAATAAAGCCAAGAAATCTATCCAAGAAATGGATGACAACATCACAAAACTGAATATGAGAGTTACAGGAATTCCTGAAGGACTAGAAAGAGGTAGAATTACAGAAAGTTCTCAATGAAATTATAAAAGAGAATTCCCAAACACTGAGAACCTAAGGAAAGAACATACAGGAAGGACAGAGAACCCCAAATAGATTTAATCAGAAAAGACTCTTATCCAGAAACATCATTGTCAAGCTTCCTCAACTGAACATAAATCTTAAACCAAGCACCACAAAAAAAGATTAGATAACGTATAGGGAAAGCCAATCAGAATCGCTGCCAACTTCTCAGAAGAGACCTTAAAAAGCAAGAAGAAAATGGAGTAACATTTTTCAGATCCTAAAATAGAAAAACTGTCAACCAAGAACAATATATCCAGCAAAGCTCTCATTTGTGTTTAAAAAATATTTCCACAGTAAAAAGAAGCTAGAAGAAGTCACCAACACTAAGCCAGCCCTGGAAACGCTGCTCAGAAACGTGCTGAAGTCAGAAAGAAAGGAAGTTAACCAAAACCAATAATGGAAAAGGGGAAGATCTTCTCATTAAAGCTGCAACACACACACACACACACCAGGACTAATTCACAAGCTGTCAGTATTAACTCTAACATGAATAGCCTAAACTCATCAGTCAAAAGACATAGATTATCAGAATGGATCAAAAAGCAGGACCCATCTAAATGGGGCCTATAGCAGACACATCAAATCAACAAAGATACATGGAAGCTGACAGTGAAAGAATGAAAAAGGACATTTCATGCCCAAAAAAGCTGATGTAACCAGCCTACTATCAGATGATTTGGACTTCACCATGGAAAACATTAAAAGAGATAAAGAGGTACACTACACAATAATAAAGGGAGCCAGCCACCAAGAAGAAATAACAATAAATGTATGCACACCAAATACAAGGGCACCTGATTACCTGCAACAATTATTGACAGACCTAAAGGGAGAGATAGATGTCAATACAATAATAATAGGGGACCTTAACACCCTATTAACTTCCATAGACAGACTGAAGAGACAATTTTCACACAAAAGAACAAATCGGCTTAATTTATATATATATATATAAAATATTGATAAACATAGAGGCTACTAGCCAACAGAATGCAACAATACATCAGACAGAACATTCACTTGGACCAGGTGGAATTTATCCCTGGCAGGCAGGAATGTTTTAACATATGCAAATCTATAAATGTGATACAATATATCAGAAACTGAAGAAAAAAAATCATATCATAGTCTCAATAGATGCAGAGAAAGCATTTGATAAAATCCAACACCACTTCATGCTAAAAACTCTAAGCAAGATAGGAATAGAAGGAACATTCCACAACATAATCGAAGCAATTTATGAAAAACCCAATGCTAGCATCATATTGAATGTGGAAAGACTGGAAGCTCTCCCACTAAGATCTGGAACTAGACAAGAAAACCCACCATTACCGCTGCTATTTAACATAGCACTGAAAGTACTCACAAGAGCTGTTAGACAAAACAAATTAAAGGAATTCAAACTGGAAAAGAAGTAGTCAAACTATTGCTGTTTGCAGATGGCATAATTC
Source organism: Ochotona princeps (assembly GCF_030435755.1). Taxonomy (NCBI): domain Eukaryota; kingdom Metazoa; phylum Chordata; class Mammalia; order Lagomorpha; family Ochotonidae; genus Ochotona; species Ochotona princeps. The sequence continues at coordinate 17,623,258 of NC_080834.1, read as the reverse complement.
TATACATAGGAGAACCAAGAGACTCAACAAAGAAACTGCTAGAAATTATAAGAGAGTTTGGTAAAGACCAGGGTACAAAATCAACAGCCCTCATGTATGAAACAACTAACTCCAAGACTGAAAAAAAAAAAACTAATCCGTATAGTATCTTTCAAAATAACAGAGAAGACACTGAATTACTTTGGAATAAACCTAACTAAAGACATGAATGATATATATGATGAAAATACGAGCCTTGAAAAAAGACACAGAAAATATTTTAAAAGTGCAGAAATATACCATGTTCCTGGATGGGCAGAGTCAACACCATCAAAATGTCCATATTACCAACAGCAATATAAAACGTCAATGCAATTCGAATCAAAATATCAACAACAAAATTCACTGAGCTGGAAAAAAGGATACAAAAGTTCATCTGGAAACACAATTATAACAGATTTTAGTAGATTATAAATAGCCAGAACTATCCTGAAGAATAAGAACTTAGCTGAAAGGATTACAATTCCAAACCTTAAGGCAGTAGTAATCAAAACAGCCTGGAACTGGTACAGAAACACAGCATGGAAACAACCTATATGCCCATTGAAAGAGGACTGGATAAAGAAATTGTGGTATATCTACTCTATGGAATACTACTCAGGTATTAAAAAGAATGAAATTCTATTGTTTGTATACCAATGGGCCCATCTGGAGACCATTATGCTAAGTGAAATGAGCCAATCCTAAAAAGGAAGATATCATTTATTCACTCTAATATAATACAACGTCCACCGAAAATGCAAAACAAAAAATCAATAAAGGTGAATAAATACACACATGTACCCTCATGAAGGTTTTAACAGAGATCAGAGTACCAGAAATCAAAGAAAATCAACAGAATGCATCTTTACTAAGGAACAAAGGTAGACTCTCATTGAAACTTCTAAATATACCTAGACAACAAAAAATTAGGATCTCTACTCTTGCCTATGGCAAAACTATTATGACCAACAAAAAGAGCAGAAAGTTGGAACCATTTCTCTTTCATGTCTAATTTTAAGTGGTTGTTTTCTCCTGATGCTCTCTGTTAATATGGCTGAGGGTTCTTTCTTGTTTCAATTTGCAGGATTTTTTGGTGTCAAATCTAATTATTTTTGCTGTGAATTTTACCTTTTTGAACTTCTTATTCATTTGTGTCTTTTTCAATAAGTCCTTGTCATTCATTAATAGAGCACTCATATGAGACATTGTTTTTGAACACCTGATATTCTAGATGTCCCTTTCAACACTGTTTTTGCTACATATCATTGGCATTGATATTCTTGCTTTTTTTTGTCATTTCATCAATGCCACATGGGTCATGCAATAGCATCATTTTCTGCAAAGATTTTGATCTTCCTTTTCATCACTTTATCAATGCATTAGTCATTCTGTAGCATATTTGGCTTCATGTTGATGTAAATTTTCTGTTTTTCCCCTTGCTGTAGTTTGTGTTTCCTGGCTCTGTATTTAAATGGATGTATAATAGAAGTGTAGTGGAGACTGACATGTCCAGATGTGGAGACATAGTGCAGAACGCATCCCTGCATCCAGACCAAAGACTGACTCTTGATGAAACTGCTGAATCTATCCTGACAGTAGGATGCTGGACTCTCTGACATTGTCCATGTCTACAATGTCAGGAAACACTTCAGTAGTGGAAATCCCAGAGCCTGTGGAACTGTATCATTAAGTAAATAACTGAATAAGTAAAATCCTGTTCCTCAGAAGACCACCATGCTTCAAGGCCCTACCGTTTCCCTCACCTGCAGAACCTGCTAAAGCACCCGGCGTCCAGAGGAAGCCACAGTGAGAACTGTAGTCATCCCTTGGTATCTCAGGGAGATTTCTTCTAGATCCCCAAATAGATAAAAAAAAATCCAAGGATGCTCAAGTCCTTTGTATGAAATGGTGTAGTGCTTGCAGACAACCTACGCACTGCTTTCTATATACATCTAACCAGGTCTAGGTTAGTTATTATACCTAATACAATGTAAATGCTATGTGAACACTCATCATATTATATTGTTTAAGGAACTTCGACCCCCCCCCAAATACTGTACATTTTCAGCACAGATGCAACATTTTTCTGAACGTTTTCCATCTGCAATTGGTTAGTTCTAGCACCTTGCAAAGCAGGGTTTGAGATCCATTCTTCCTCATATAAATGTGAGTTTGAATCACCCACTGAATCTTTTCTAAGCACAGGAGCAGATTCATCTTTAGCATAGCTTTTCTCTTGTTCCTGCCTGAATTACAATAATGAGATCCACTGGACAGAATCCACTGTATTTGTAAGCAAGAGAAATACAAATTAAAGACAGTAAAATACAAAAACAAAAAAATAGAAGAAGGTAGCACCGGAGGCCCCAATGAAATTATGGTGCTGATGTTGCTTAACGTTGACCCACCAACACTTGAACCCATTGTCATGTACAAAGGCCCAACTACGAATTTATTCATCAATACATGGCTAGATATATACAGACAAGTGACCTGCACTTCTCTGTCCATAACCCCTCAGTGGTTCTCTGCCACTTGGAGAAAAAATCCAAACTTATCTTCAGGACTATAGAACTTTCTAGAATACAAACCCCTTCCGACTGCTCTGACCTCCTGCTACACCCCACTGCCCTACCCCACAACCATGCACAAAGCTCACTTCCTCCAGCCTCCTGAGTCTTATGGCATTTCAGAAACAGCTGTGCTTGTTTCCTCAGATCATTTAATCTTACTTAGAACACTGAGTTCCACACTCCCACAAGGTTGGCTCCCTGACTGTATCCAGGAGTCTGCTCAGAAGCTGCCTTCTCAGCGAGGCCTTCAGTGGCTGAACTTCCAACATGGTACCCACCACCTGCTCTATACGTGCCATGCTTCATGTTTTTGTTTCTTTCCTTTCACTCTGTACCATTTCCTAACCATCGTGTTTGTGTTAGGTTTTCACTTGTCCCCCTCAACTACAAGATAAGCTCTTGTTTTCTGCTACACCCCCCACTACATTCTTGGTGCCTACAGAGTAGTTGCTCAGGCAAAGTTAATCCTTTAAACTTTAGAATTTGGAGACTTTCAGTTTCTGGATTTTAACGTGTGAGGAACTCTTGAACCGTGGTGGAAGTATGTTTCTGTGACAGGTGCTAACTGAAACAAAAGGGTAACACACTGAAAAGAAAGCAAATCAGAAGAAATCAGAACCAAAGTCCTGGTGATGCTGAGGACTTGGGAATCTAATCAGAACTTAAACCAGATCTTGCAGGGGAGTGGAGGCACGCATGTAGCACAGCAGTTAAGCTCCCACTGGGAGGTTCATATCCCAAATAGGAGCTCCTGGGCTTGAGGTCCATTTCTATGCTCCATTCTTACATTCATCTCAAGGCATTCGCTCACATAGTTGTATCCCTGACACACACTTGTGAGACTCAAATTTGAGTTTCCAGTACTCAGTTTTGATCTGGTCTTACCACAGCTGTTATGGGCTTTTGGGGAGTTAGCCAGCAGATAGAAACCTGTATCTCTCTGCTTTACAAGTTAAACAATTAGATCTTGGTGGACTTGTTGGCTTTGTATGCCAAAGTCACTCTCATTTGCCTAAAACATTTCCAGTTGCAACCTCTGCTGCTTTTCAACAATTCATAGACTCCCACCTGGAAAATGATAATATGAGCCACAACCTACGTCTGCTGAATACAGAATGCTCACATAAGCCATGGAATCAAGTGATGGGTGCTCAGTTTGCTTGTCTTATTCTGACAATATCTTAAAAAGTGTCTTATAATACATGAAGCAGGTCGTGGTCTCCAGTACTTTTTTTTATCAAAAGCTGCTGATCATATATCAAACAGTGGTGACAAAAATTTCATGTGAAGGACACTTCTGCATCTTCTGAAAAATTGCTGTATTCTTATGTACTATCCATTTTGTTCCTGGATCTCTTGTGTATAAAATAAAGAGAAATTCACCTTAGAATCTAGCAGTAGCTTGCATCTGACCCTATGATATGATAGTACACTTTTCATCAACAATAGAAACTCATAAATCTTACAGAAGTCACTTATTTTATCTTGGCTGTTGAAGCTTAAGCTAAATTAAATATTCAATTGCCATAAATATTCTTTCCATTGTGTTAGTGCAATTATTTTTCCTTCCTTTCACTCCATGATATGTGAACATCTTTGTTTTTTAGATTAACTCTCTTAATACGCTTGAGGTTTTCACAGTAAGTGTAAGTACACAGGTAGAGTATAAATGATGAATAGGTAGGAAGCCAGAGATGACAGGTGACAGGTAGGTAGGCGGATAGATAAATAGAACATCCTTTTGAACCTTACATTTCCTCTTCAAGCATTCTAGACCCTGGTTTGTTATTCTAAGAATTAGCCTTCCCGTCTGTCCTGTATTTTCCCCCATCCCTCTCAGCGAATTCTTTATCAGATATTATCCCTCCCTCAATGGCATATGCAATAAATCTGAGCCATATAAAGAGCCATACTTTTGATACACAGAGAATTTTCTTCTTTGTTACCCCCTGCATTCAGATTAGAAAGGAGACTGAGTTGTTGCTAGCCCTAGCATATTCTCCTCAGAGAGATGCCTTAGTGGCACTTTTCTTCTTTCATGTTCTGTGAGGAGCTGGGGGGCGGTGCAGCTAAGAGAGAGGTCTTGTACTCCACGCCAGCCACTCTTCCACAGCTCTCTTGCAGAGAGGTTGTAGGCTAGGGAGAGCTTTGATGCAGTACTTTATTCAATCTGACTATGTGCATTCTAGGAAATCATATTAGACATAAGGTCAATGACTAACAAGAGCTTTCTGAACAGCTGCTCTGCTGACAATTTGGAGGATTGATTTCATGATTTGGTTATTTAAGCTAACTATACAAAAACACTTCAACTCAATTGGCCTGGAAGTTTCAAACCACATCCTCATTTTCTCAGAGATGAATAAGAAAGTCAGCTCACTCAACCCGTCTTCATTCAGAGTTTCATCTTGGAGAAATTTGTGTTTTATCATTAAAAACAGATACAAATTTGACACTCTCTTCCATGGTTTTTTTCCCATTAGTCCTATTTATCCCTGATTTCACATCTGGCAATGCCACTTTGCCACTAGAAACCATCCATGGCTTCCTGTTGCTTCCAGGGTGGATTCCAAACTTGCCAGCCAAAGTCTTGTGCTGCAGGATCTGACCTGCCCTCTCTGCTGCTCATATGCCACTGCACACCTCCTCCTCCAGATCTGGCCAAATGATGCTGAACACATCCTGCACCTGGACCTTAAGCCATCATGCATCCCCAGCTCCTCTGCTGGACCATACCACTCTGCCATCAGGAAGCTTCCCACTTCTCTCTCTTCTTTAGAGATCATCCTAACCCAGAGGAGAGCTTGCCACAGGTTCCTGCTTCTGCCTGGTTTAGCTTGTCCTCTTTGACTCCCTCACCAAACCCTACTGTGTCAGGATGAAGATTCACTCACCTGGATGTGCTTGTTCTCAAAACGAGGCATTTAAGAGGTGATTAAATAATTCCTGTTAAACATATGAACGTAATGTCCTAAGATGGAAAGAAACTTGAAGCACTTAATGGCCCAAACAATTCCAACAAGTCCCAGGCCCTCTGCTGATGAATCTCTGTTCCCTGATCCCCAATTCTCTTCTCTGTGCCTTGAGGGGGTCCTAATTTTGGACTTTACCCACGAGGTCCATTGTATTGTATCTTGAGCAGCAGGAGGCACTAACAGATCAGCAGGTAGTAGAAGAGAGAGGTTGGATTTATTGCCTTCCCTGTCTGATTGGAGCACACACCTGTTTACTGAAGGCGGCAGGCTCCCCTCCAGTGGCTGCTCCCAGGTGGTAGTCAGGTCATAGTGTCATAAATGCTCCCTCCTCCCTGCTCTCCTGTGACCTCCAAATTCCTGGCACCCAACTGCAGGTAGCTCCAGAAGCTTCCCCATGCCTGTGCCTCTCCCCCAACCTCCTCACATCCATGTCATTCGTCATTTCATTCACCTCTTCGCATCTCCCTTTTCAGTGACTCATACTGTCTCCACCTCAATCCCAACAGACAGGGTCTCAGGAATCCTAAATTGCTTGTTTACAAAATCCTTGTTATTCGTTTCCTATATTCTAATAAATTCAATTAATAATGTTAAGTGTACTAATTACAAAAGACTATGTATTTTTGAAAGCTGTTCCCTGTGGGAAAAGTTTTCCCCATTCAAGGGCCTAAAACCAATTTTCTGGCTGCTATGACTCAGTAGATAGTAGGACAATTTCTACTGTGTTTTATTTGGATTCTCCTGTTTTAATTGTAGGCTAAGCCCCCCTGTAAAATGTGTACAAGTTGAATTATTCAGGTAAAACCCATTTTCACAGTGTTTCAAATTCTTACATCCCAATTCTCAACATGAATTCTGCGTAATGAGTGGCAAGGAAACTTGAGCTGGGCTATTCTGACGAATAACCACTCACTTGCCTTGCTTCCCACTGTCAGGGGTCACTCTAAAATAAGTTGGTTGTGAGTGATTAGAAGGAATGGTGGACCCTGGAGTTTGTTCCTGGGTGTCTGGTTTCCATCTCCGACTCTAAGTCTTCAGGTGGGTTACCTGGCACCAATGATGAAATACAAGCAAAGAAACCAGCCAAGCACATGCTTGTGCCCCTTGGACTGAAGAAACAGGAATAAAACATCATTCTTGTTTTTTTCTGCTCCTTCCACATCTATCTAAACAAATAGGGTACGTTCTTTGGAAAGGTTTAAATTCAGAAACCCACTCAAAATTGCTTATTTTCTAAAGTGCACTTACAGTACACTTAAAGTGACCCTTTAACTTTTCTTACATCAAGCTGTTCTACTGTCAGTATGTCCCACAACATTTATGGTGTATTTAAAATTTCGAAACAATTTGCAATTTACATCACTGCATAGCTTTGGATGACTAATCCTGTTCTACCTATGCAAATCACCTTCATGTACTGAGAGTAATCTTGCATTAATCTAAGAATAATGATCTAGCAAAACTTAGCTCTGGACCATTCAATCACTCAATTAAGCATTACCAAGCTTCAGCAGCACTCAGTATACATCCCTCAGCCCACACAGATACCCCGATTTTGAGTGAAAGTGTAATAAAAGCACCAAAAAAAAAAAAAGAGTTACTAACGTTTGCATAGTTTGGCAACGTAGAAGACATGAAATCTATACTAATTTTAGCCCTGCATCATTAAACATGAAATATTGATTATTGCACTTTGCAGCAGAATTATGAAGCTAGCTAGGTTGCTGTGTCCACATAAAGTGATTCTGATGCTCTGCCCTGAGACCTTAGTGGCTGTAAAGGATGCTACTTGGCGACAGCTTGGAGGCTGGCATTCTGATCCACAACCTTAAGAGATACATTTCCCAAATTAGACCAGGAATGACCCAGCTGCATAGCCCAACTTCAGAAGATTAAATTGGAGGGAGTCCAAACCCCTGTTGAAATAACCATGTGAATTACAATGCTTCCAAGGGCCTTGTTATAATGTAAATGTGCTTTACAATTTACTGCCATTTCCCTTCCACCCTGCTGTGAATGTGGACGTTAATAGTCATCTCATACATTAAAAGGCAAAAAGGCATCAGAAAGAAAAGACAGGACTCCTTCTGCTCCCTTTGGAGTGCAAACAGTATTTCTTTCTCTTCATCCTTCCCTTTCTCTCCTCTCTCTCTCTCCCCAATTTTTCCAGTGAGAACACACACTTTGTTTCTCTATTATGCATTGATGTTTTTTTATGGCCAGCAGAACTATAAATTTCACACAGAGAAGTTACCTTCCTGCTGAACATGAATTTTATTTCAGAGTGGGAAAAACGGCTATTAGGACAGCAACAGCTCATTTGAAGGACTCATTTGGGTAAAGTATGGACACATGCAGGATGTATAAAGTAACAGTCGCAAAAAGAGCTCTGCCTGCTTTTAGCACTTTAGGTCATTTTGTGCCATGAAATGCGTAAAAATTTGAAATGCGTCTATGCATGAGTTTAATTAAAACAATCAAAAACAGAATCATTTTAAATGGAAACTAAAGAGTTGCAATAGAGTGGAGATACAAAACAGTATCTGTTTTATTATCAACTGGCACACATCACCACCTCAAAACTGGGAGGACAGTCTCTTGGAAAATGGTACTCATGGGGACATCTCCCCCTGCCTTATGTAAAATGCCCCGAGTCCCACAACACCTGTGACATGGTTCTTGTCCTAAATCCTCCCACTTGACCTTCAAGGCTTTTCTAGAAAACAATTCCTTTCAGCTTCACTTTGTTGTTTCTTAATTGCAATAAATATAAGATTTCATGAAAGATGAGGTTATCAGAAGATATGACATAAGGTAGTCCTAGAACAGCTGTGAGTGGAAGGAACTGCACATCTGTAAAGTAGACCCTGAGCGGTGTTCGCACTGAAAGGTTTTTGTCAGCATGGCACGCTACCTTCTCTTGAACCTGCTTGGACATTTTCACGAGAGATGGTCAACTTTCCATTTCTGAAATCTTACAGCTGGCTGTGCCTCTGCTAGGTACAGTCCTCACCTTGCTTCTGTAAAATGCATTTGATTTGTCTTAATGCAGCCCTAATTGTCAGGGGCTGAAACATTAAAACTGGAAACCCCTTATGGGGATATGGTTAGAACCCAAAGGTTAGGGGTCCATGGAGCCTGAAGCTAGCATGCATCTTCCCAAAATGTCAAATTTACTCCCTGGACTGTAAAAACAAAATTTTAAAGTGGAATACAAGGCTTGCCTTGATGTTAAAACTAAAACAAGAAGCTTCACGTAAAATTTAGGTTTGTATATAGCTATTCCTCCATCAACAACAAAAATACCCACAGTCATTGATGTCTGTCTCCGAGATTTCTTGATGGAAAATTTAATAATCACTACTCTAGTTAAGATAGAGATGGAATATCATGTACTTTTTGATATGTGTAGGAAGTGTGTGAAAGTATGAATTCTATCAATAATGGATAAAGTGAAAAAACTTACTGTTGCTTATAAGCTTAACATTCTTCTTTTAAATGTGTCTTTTCTTTATATTTCTCATAACGGACTTAAAGATTGCAAGAGAAGAAGGTGGGATATGTGCACATCTAACGCCTTCCTCCAGTATGAGTGCATGATGTAGATATCACTGTATTTAGAGAATGGAAAACTTACTTCTACGCCTCTTTGCTCACCAGACTGAGGATGCTGTGCCTCCGGAACTTGAACTATGACCTCATGGACACATCAACCTTCATAGATTGCAGCATTCAGCCTAATTTTGTGCACACAAGACCAAGCAATACCTTGGGTGTTCATAGGGATATTCAATAAGCATGCACCAAAAAAACAAACACTTAGAAACTAAATGCAGGCCACAGCACAGAAAGCACGAAGTTGAGACTTAACTTGCATGCCAGCCAATTTCCTTTGGTCCTTTAGTCACTGTTTTCTTTCACTACTTAACAAAAATACCACCAAATGTTAGGTGCCGTACTAAGCAGGAAGATCCTGTCTGTGGAGGGGAAAAGATAAACAGATACAGTCTTTGACTTCTGCCACTGTGAAAGATGAGTTTCGGATAGTCAGGAAGTTGCTGTTGAAGAACATTTTTATTTAAAAACTAGTTTTAGGGCCCGGCGGCGTGGCCTAGCAGCTAAAGTCCTCGCCTTGAACGCCCCGGGATCCCATGTGGGCGCCGGTTCTAATCCCGGCAACTCCACTTCCCATCCAGCTCCCTGCTTGTGGCCTGGGAAGGAAGTTGAGGACGGCCCAAGGCTTTGGGACACTGCACCCGCGTGGGAGACCCAGAAGAGGTTCCAGGTTCCCAGCTTCGGATCGGCATAGCACTGGCCCGTTGCGGCTCACTTGGGGAGTGAATCATCGGACGGAAGATCTTCCTCTCTGTCTCTCCTCCTCTCTGTATATCTGACTGTAATAAAATGAATAAATCTTTAAAAAAAAACTAGTTTTAAAGTTTCAGATTAGAAGCAGATTTTGCTCTGGGAGTTGAGATGCCTGTGTTCCCTGTTAGAATGCTTCAGTTCACTTCCCAGCTCCAGCTTCCTGTCAGATTTTGAGAGACAGTGGTGATGGGCTCCTGACATAAGGTGGGAGACCTGAATTGTGTTCCTGACTCATGGGTCCCAGTCTTGACCAGTGAAGCATCTGGAGGAGGAAGCCAGTGAAGGGAAGGTTACTATGTCTGTCTCCATCTCTGTCTCCATCTCCACTTTTAAAAGATGATATTCAGTGCAGAACGCACATGATGCAAGTCATGTTGACTCCTCTGTGGACGACAACAACCTGAAATATGCCATTTAGAAGGAGAGAAACGCTGAGGGGAATGGTTCCATGGGCTCACAGGAGGACAGCTGCTCCTCACCGCTGGCTAGAGTACTGCACCCATGTGTAGGATCCTAAAAGGGTGATGGATGTCCCACCAAAGTTGAAACATTAAATTGTGAGCTGTGGATAAGAGCTTTATTCAGTAAGAATGACATTTGTTGACAGAACCAAAGACAAAGCAGACAGATAGAAAACAAAACAAAAAACAGCATGGCCAAATGTGCTTTGTCATACGGTAGGTGGTAATACTATTACATACGAGACTTTCCATGCCCCCTTGGTGTGTTCTTTAGCTATTAACAGCAATTGAATATCATATTGTGTCTAGCGCTGAAGGCTAATTCTTTCTGCTATGTATTCATCTATTCTGAAACAGGTATTAGCTTTAAAAAAATAGAGGTGTTCATACGGAAGAAAACAAATCCGCTATTTTAGGTTTATGTAAATATACATCACCTTTTAAAACCAAGAATGAACTTTTAGTGATATCACTTAATTCAAATGTGAAATTGTGTATTACACACCACTACATTTTCTGGATCTTAGTGATTGCCTCCACGTTGCTTCATAATAAATAGATGAACACCTTGATAAGCGCTATTTTATCTTAAGCCAGTATCTGTAGATTGTTCCTTCACCCAACTATCATAGTGTGTCCAGAGATGATGCCTAAGTCCCAGAGAGGATATAAAATCTCAGTGGAATCTCTGTTGCTAAAACCACTGTTACAACTTTTGGGTACATAATCTCTATGTGCTCAATATATTGGCACACTAGTGCCTATCTAAAAACTAAGAGAAGCTACACATGGGAGGTAGAGATGGATGGTTTTCATATTAGATTGCCTTACTCACTATCCCCCTGCCCTCATCACCCTCAAAGCTTGCATACGATGATTATGTCCTGAATTCTCTGGCAACTCTTAGATTCTGCACGGCTTTTTCTGTAACTCCCGTCTTCTCACCTATCTTGTATAGCTCTTCAGAAAGTGCTCTCTTTTGTCTGCAAAGCACTTTTACTTCAGCCTTTGGATGACGATTTCTCTTTGAAGAATGCTCCAGCCTGAATAGCAAGAGAAACCAGATGCACACAGTAGACTCTAGCCGTGTAGGCTTTGTGGAGATCTACTCCGGATTCCATCATCTTCTGCCATCAGCAACTTTGAAGTACTGACATGGAAAGAGGGCCATTGTATCCGTAATGTCACATGTAGAGGCCATCCTAATATCTTCCATCTTATACTCAGATGCAAATTGAGTGAGGTAAAATACATTCTGGGATGTTCCCTTAAGGGAGAGAATTTAGATATTCACCCATAATTCCACACACAAAATAATAAAGATGCCCACTCTAGGTAAGTATGTCTCAAAAATATCAATATAAGTGGTTATAAGCTTTAATAGGCCTTGGAATCCAATTAGCTGCTATTTTGTGGTGGCTAAATAACTTATGGAAATTGTAAATTTATTCGATGATATTTCACCCCTGCCAAGCCTATGGATTTCCTGTTATCTTTAAAAACATGCATTCTCAAGGTGAATTGTGGCATTTTTCTATGCTTGTTGTTACCTAAATTGTCCAATTTTAGCATTTCAAAATGCAGCTCGTTATTTAAGCCTGGATCATTTGGAGAGCTTCCTTGTTAATGCAAAGACATAAACCTAAGTACACCACACCATCTCTTCACGCGCCCTAATTCCAACAGCCGTCTGGTATCAGCTGAGAGCATGTGTGCTTAAAGGGCACCCTCTGCCTCTGCATCACAAACAAAAGCAAATCCAGAGAACGTACACATACGTGCACTTGCATACCCAATACACAACACTCACAGAAAATTCACACAGCTTGGTGAATTATAAAGCAAACTCCTGCATAACAATCACTCACTTCAAGAAATAGAACTTGGCCAAACACACCACAATCCCTTTGTTACGTCCCATTCTGATTACAACTCCCTGCCTCCTTCCTTCAGCCCTAACCACTAACAATATGTATGTAATAACTGCTTCAATCCTCTACAATTTTTCACATCCAATCCAAGGTTTTGAATTACTATTGTTTATCCATGCCCTCTTCTAAAACTTTTTGTTTTGAAATAGAGATTCATAGAAAGTTCAGAAAAAGTGTACAGGGTGCTTCCTTGTACCTGTCATTACTCCTTCCCTGAGAGTAGCATCTTGTGTTAACTATAACTGTGACATACTATGGCACGGGAATGCAAGTATTCGCTCTCTGCCCTTGGTTCCTGACACAGAGTTTCCCAAATCATTGTAATTTTCTGAGTGATATGTGTGATTTGAATATCTTACAATATTTGGGTTAGTTCTCTGCCTTCTGGCATAAAACCTTTAAGATATTTTGCCTCTCCAGTGAAAAAGAGGGTTTTTATGCTAATAAGGTAAATGGTAGCTATCAGCTTCTAGAAGAACTCACCATGTGCTTAGAGGGTTGAGTCTTTGAATCCTACCCTTTGACCTCCTGGAAGCGGAGAATGACTGGATTGAGCTCAACATCAATGGCCAGTGACCTACCAATCATGCTTAGGCGATGAGCCTCTATAAAAACCCCAAATAAACAAGGGGTTGAAATAACATGTAAGACATCGGAGTGCTGAGTGGGTGGCACACCTGGAGGGGCCTTGAAAGTTGCTCCCTGCCCTCAGCATCTCTTCTGCTTGGCTGTTGTAGGCTCTATTCTTTGCAATAAAGCATTGATATTAAGTCAAGTGCTTACCCAGTTCTGTAAGCCATTATAGCAAATACTCAGGCAAAAGACAGATGTCACAGAAACCCCCAGTTTTGTAGCCCATTGTAAGTACAGATGACGGCTAAGAACGTGGTAATGACATCTGCAGTGAGGGTAGTCTTGAGGGACTAGATGAAATCTGATGCCAATTCAGGTAGAGACATAGGAATTGAATTGAATCCTGCTGTACCCTGCTTGTGGCTGTAAAGAATTAGAGGATTATTTTCTGTGGGAAAAATGCATATGTTTGGTGTCAGAAATAAAAGTATGGAGAAACTGGTTTGGTTTTCCATTTAACAGTACATTGTGAAAACTATTAAATTGCAATCGATACAATTCACAAAGCCTATTGAATGCCTCAGTTATGTATTTACTCTGTGTGCAGGCATAGATTTATGGGCAATTTTCATATATATGTGTGTGCTTATATATATATGAAAATGTGCTAGGCAATGTTCATATATATGTGTATATAAGAATCTATAGTTTGAGGTAACTATTACAACACTGAAGATATGAAACCATCACCTCACCACCAGGTTCACTATAGTCCTGTTTAGAACCAGAGTCACCCCACTTCTTCCAGTCCTAACCACTGCCAACCATTAATCTGTCTTTCATCTCTACTAATTCATCACTCAAAAATATTCATGTATGACTGTGTGTGCTATGTAGGCCTTTGGAAGTATCTCTTTTTCCCATCTCTCTCTTTTCCATGAAGTCCATTGACATAATCAGTATCTAGCATGGCTTACTTTCATCATTAGGTAGTAATTCACACTATGGATGTATCAGAGTTCATTTAGCCCTTACCCACTGAAGAACACTTTGGCTGTTTGCAATTTTGGCTAATAACCAAGCTACTGTGAACGTTCAGTACAGATTTCTGAATCAACATAACTTTTTAGTTCTCTGAGATTGACACAGTGCGATGTCTGGGTTGTATGTTGTTGGGTTTTTAATTTTAGAAGAATGCATTATTTTGCAAAGTGAACGTTTCATTTTAAAAACTCACCAGCCTCAAGAGGAGCCCTGTTTCACTGCATCTGACATCCTGCGGGACACACCTGCTCTTACCACAGGCTTCCTTTTGATACGCCAAACTCCAAAACCTCTCTTTGTGTTTCCTCATTTTTTTCTTGAAATTTTCCCCATCTTATACCTTAATAATGGGTCTAATCATATGTAATTTTAAGGTTCTTACTTCCCTAACCACTCCAGCCCCAGAACTGGTCTCATCAGCATTTCTACATATCAGCTCATGACTAGCTCACCCATAAACAAATTTTCCCAATATCCCTGGTATGAGTTAGAGTTGGGCATTTCTTTTGACTTCTTAAGTGGCCAGCTTATGATAAACATTGTCTTAGTGGAACACCACAGCTTCTGGCTTTGGCCTTCTGATGTACAGGGGCAAACAGACTCATGTTAGTTCAGTCACTTATCCTTGCCCATTGTGATGATATATCAAATTGTATTGGTTGTAACTCATTATTATGTCAAACTATTTTAAAAATATTAAATTTATCTTAACTATCAGACTCTGCCTCCATGTTGAAGTATTCGGTCTGAATTTTACCTTCCAACAAGGAGTTTGAATTTTACCTTCCAACAAGGAGCTGGGGCCAGGGCTCACTCAGAGTTGTTCATTTCTTTGGCAAGACTTTAGGTGGCTATGCCTGCTCTCATCAGAATAAACACGTTGTTCTGGGGGTCTCTATACCACTAAAATCATTAAGCTCACACTAAATAAATAAGTTAGGGGGTTACAAAAATGATTACGTGCTAATTATGTTGACAGAAATAAATATGTTATGTAAAAGGTTGATATACCATTTATTCAAGGCAGAAAATAAGTAACCTAGACCAAAGAGACACAAGATTTTTGATGAGTTATGGAAGTGTTCCAGAAGTGGTAAAACTCTAGTCAGAATTTATATATTCTATGCCAGTAAATTTCCATTTCTCATCACACAGTGAACCATATATTGGCTTGACCCCAAAATGCAGGCCTAGGTAAGTGGGAGAGAATTTTTCACACTTTTGAGATCACATTTTTAATATAAGTGTTTATAAACATCTTCAGAAGCAAAATACTGTCTCTGAAATTATGCGACAACAAAGACTACTGATTTAAAGAAGGACATTTTTGACAATAGATAAGGAAAGTATAAAGAACAAACAATTCCATAAGTTTGCTTAGGACGGTTAAGTTGAAACGATCTTATATGCACATCACACAAATCAGTCTTGGCAGATAAGATTAATAATGCTTCCAAACACTTCTTAGAAAAGTCTCTGTGTTGCTTTTGAATGCTCTGCAAGTTTTTAGGAGCAGTTTTCCCCCCCTCAATGGTATGTATGTCTTTATTGTGATTATTATGCAAATAACTTTATAAAGATAACCAAATAATATATTCATACAGAAGAAACAGAATAAATCTTGATTGTTTAGCATTTTTTCATGAAAATGAAATGGTTCTTTTGTCTGGTAAATGTTTAGGTATGAATGACTGGCCAGGGGTCACAAGCACCTCATCCACAAAAGAGCCTAGGAATCCTGGTCTTTAGGGGACCTTAAGACTATGCATTTTAGGGTTTAACTTGTGGTTAAGTATCCTGTTAGTAGTAGACATGTAGCATAGTGGCCAATGCCACCATCTGTGATGGCAAATATCCCATATGAATACTGGTTCATGTCAAAGCTGCTCTACTTCTGATCCAGGTCCCTGTTGATGGTCTGTAGGTGATCCAAGTGTTTGGGTTCCATGTAGGATACTGGCATGAAGCTCCTGCCTCCCCTGGTTTTGTCTGTCCCAGTGCTGACTGCTGTAGCCATCTGGGAAATGAATCTAGCAAATGGAAAATTTTTTCTTTTACTTTCTCTCTAATTTACAAGGCAATCAATCTTTCTTTAAAGTGGTCTGTAAAATGGGAGCTCAACCAAATCAGAAAATTCTAGTTTGTAGCTCCATGCAAACAGGTTTGCAACTCCAGATGTCAAGCAGAATTGCTAATTAGGAGCATTAAAGCCACACCACTGGTCAAGCTACCTCCTCCTTTGTGAAAGAAAACTCTAAATGAGCAAGAAAAGTTGCTGTGTGCATCTTGGGATGCTTTCTCAAGGGGACCCTTCCTAACTTGGAATCTTCTGTACCCTACAGCGGGATGTGGGGTCTCCACTGGGCCCTTTCCTTACTAAGCATATACTGTATCTCAATAAACCTTTGCTTTATTATCCCTGCTTTCATCTCTCTGACCTACAATCCATTAGACTGTCAGCAAAAAGGAATTAAGGCAAGACGGCCACCGCTGGCAACTCTTGTTCGTCCCGCCAAGGTGACCAATTATTTTTTTTTAGCACCTCTAGGAATTCATGAATGGAAACAAGTGTGATGACAGTTTCTTTCCTGAAGTATTGAGTATTTCTGCTTATCATGTTTGGGGGAAACTGAGAGCTCCTCCTCATTCTTGAGCACTTTTCATAAAACCCTTTTCTCTGAAAATGCCCTGGCTATTGGCCCTAACAAAATGCCTAGACTAACTCATTCCTTATCACAAACCTCAAATCAGCCATTTCTTCAAGAAGCCCTGAGTTTTTTCACAGGAAAATGATGTTAGTGTAAGGAGTGACTCAAACAGATGAGACTGACCCCACCATCCTGGACTCAGGGCTGCCTTGAACGCCTTAAATACCTGTTTATGCCATACTACCTTAAATCTCCTAGGTCTCAGCCGCCTTAAGGTCGACTTGCCTAAGCCGCATCTGCCAAGCCCTGACCCCGCATTCCCCTTACCCATCTCGAGGCTATAAAGATGCCTCTGCCCTTTCTCTCTCTTTTCCTCCTGCTCTCTCTCTGTTCTGCTTTTCTCATCTTCTGCTCTGTTCTTAGTCTCCGTCTCTCTCTCTTTGTCTTCTCTCTCTCTCTACCCTGCTCTGTCTCTTGCTGTTCCTGCTTTCTCTCTGCCCCATGGCTACTTCCCCTGCTGAAATAAAAACCTCCTGGAGCGACTTGTCTGGCTTTTGGGTTTGTGGCAATAAAAGGTAACAGTTAGGGCCCGGCTAAAGTCTTTCCCTTGAACCCATATGGGCACCGGTTCTAATCTCAGCAGCCCCGCTTCTCATCCAGCTCCCTGCTTGCAGCCTGGGAAAGCAGTCGAGGATGGCCTAAAGCCTTGGGACCCTGCACCTGTATGGGAGAT
Organism: Ochotona princeps; assembly: GCF_030435755.1. NCBI lineage: Eukaryota > Metazoa > Chordata > Mammalia > Lagomorpha > Ochotonidae > Ochotona > Ochotona princeps. Next base: position 17,605,931 of record NC_080834.1, on the reverse strand, counting down.
CTGAAGGAGGTTCCTGGCTCCTGGCTTTGGATCGGCTCAGCACCAGCCGTTGTGGTCACTTAGGGTGTGAATCATTGGACGGAAGATCTTCCTCTCTGTGTCTCCTCCTCTCTGTGTACCGGACTTTCCAATAATAATAATAAATAAACCTTTTTTTTTAAAAGCCAGCAGTTAGTATTTGGCTTCCCCACTTTGATGTTCCTTAGGGATTGAATATGTTGGCTCTTCCTTGATTCCTTGGTTGCAAATTTGATTACATTCCCTCAAATCTCTATTTTCTGTTTATTTTCTTACAATTTGAGCATGTCCCTCCTTCTTCCCTTTTATGTCTTTGAGGTACTGTCTATGTACCTACTTTTTTGTTTTCAAGTTTAATATTTACATTTAAATGTTTTTTTTTCATTTTAAAATCTCTCCTGGTTCTGTGACCTCCCCAGCAAAAAGGCTAACTCTAGGAAGAGTTCCATCAGTTAGAAGAGAGCGAATGGCACTGAAACTGCTTTTAAAAATTAATTCTCCAAAACTTTTGCTCCAGCTTAAGGGCTCAGACAGCAGGAACTTGCCTGGTAACTTTGAAGAATGTGGATCTGGGGGAGGAAGCAGAAAGCTGACAGGTGGCCCAGAATGAAATCTCCACGCAGCCTTGGAGATGGTGGGCAGGACATTATGCACCTTTTAAAGCACGGAGGTTTGCCTCTACTTAAAGAAAATTGTTGTAATTTATAATGACTTTATTTTCTGCAGGAAAATACTCAGGAACAATCACCTCAGGCCCTTCTCTTCAGAATTCTAGGGCTGCAGCAGTGATCGGGTTTAACACAACTTTGCAGAAAAGCATTGCTGTTCTCCCAAAGGTTACCTGTTTAGTGTCTGAGGGGCTAGGGAAGGGGTGCTGGGAATAAGGAAGCCTCTTTGGGAAGGGGGGTAGCACCCTAGATGTAATATAGTACCAAATCCCAGGAAAAAATGAGGATTTAATAATCATTTTTTTAAAGAGGAAGAAATTAAAATTCCAAGAGGCTTAGTAGTTTCCCACGATCACACAATTCTACCTTATTTTAATTTCACGATCACAAATGATGTTACGGTCTCCTTGAAATACACACACACACACACACACACACACACACACACACACACACACACACACAGGTAGGGTTGTTCTGACTTCCTAAATTATGTGCTCTCCGCTGTTTTATAAACTTTATCTTTCAAATGCTGACAGCCTGTTATTCTCTCCAGAGCAAACATATTTTCTTTGCATCAAGTTTCTTCCCTTCTTCAACTTATGAAAACCCAATATGTAAATGACAGCTGGCAGGGAAATGGCACCAAGCTGGAGCAATGACTGACACGAGAAGCCAGAAGACCTTGTGCACATCATCTGAACTAGCAGCTTGTCTTTCTGATTTGTGGCACGAAATTAACAACCAAGCCATCATAGGCAGTGATGTTATGCACTCTCCAAGTCTTACTGTTAGGAAGCCACAAGATTTGGCCTGTTGACAGTTAAAGTCCCAGTTTGTTCCACTTCCCATCCAGCTCTCGACCAATGTGTCTGGGAAAGCAGCATAAGATGACCCAAGACTTGAGTCCTTGCCATCCACATGGGAGATCTAGATGGAGTTTCTGGCTCTTGGCTTCGGCTTAGCTAAGTCCTGATTGTTGTCGCCATTTGGGGAGTGAGTTATTAGAAGGTCTCTCTCATTCGCTTACTCTCTCTGTGTGTGTGTGTGTGTTCATTTCTGTCTTCTGCCTTTTAAATTAAAAATTTAAAAATCTTAAAAACCACACACAATGGCCCAGCATAGTAGCCTAGTGGCCAAATCCTCACCTTGCATCTGCAGGGATCCAATATGGCCACCAGTTTTGTGTCCCACTTCCCATCCAGCTCCCTGCTTGTGGCCTGTAAAAGCAGTATAGCATAGCCCAAAGCCTTGGGTCCCTGTACCCTTGCAGGAGACCTAGAAGAAGCTCCTGGTTTCTGCCTTTGGATTGGCTTAGCTTCGGTCATTGCGGCCACTTGGGGAATGAACCAGCAGATGAAAGATATTTCTGTCTCCCCTTCTCTATAAATCTGACTTTCCAATAAAAATATATAAATCTTAAAACACACACACATACAAGATAAATGCCTGTTAGTGTTTCATGTTGGTTGTGGAGCCACCCTTGGGTGCTGGGTATGGTTGTGCCGGTGCTGACCCAGGCCAAAGGTGCAGCTCCCATCTGCAATGTTTTCAGTTTCCATGGCAATAGAAAGAAGAGATTGTTTTAGCCTGCTTGGATTGCCATAGCAAAATATGAACAACAGACATTCATTTTCTCATATTCCTGGATGATTTATAACCCAAGGCCAAGGTATGTCTGAGTCCTTTCTCCTGGGCTTATAATGCTGGCCCAATTGCTGCGTCCTCATAGGGTCCTTCCTCTTTGGCAGAACCTGGTAACAGGCCAGTCTTACATCCTGCTCCTGGACCACATTTAACCTCCATTACCTCTTTAAAAGCGCTGTTTCCAAATCACAGTCGCGGTTTAAGATACCAAAGATTTGTTCCTCAACAAGTGAATTTGGGACTCCATTCAGTTCATCACAGAGACCACGGAGAAGTCTGCATCAGTTCTACGCCCATAACCCCTCCCCCTCATTTCCAATTATTAACTTGCTGTAGGGGTCATCTTTTAAAGTCTGCACAGTGAGAGTGAAAATGGAATTACCAAATTCTTAAGGGAATACATGTCATGGAAATCTGAGACGTACACGCAGGGAGAATGGAAGCACAGAGCTGGGAGACCCATTCCTCATCTATTAGGGCTTTTTTTTTCATGCTTTAGCAGAGAAAATTCTCAAAAACATAAAAGTCAAAGACAAGCCTATACAGCATCTCCAGAGACACCCTTGAGTGAAGAGGAAAGCACTTTGTTTGAGCAGGCTCTCTCCCTCACTGCCCCAGGGATCCATGCAGAGGACAGAAACCAAGACAGCATCACAGCATGGCTGTGATTGGGAAGTCGTCACTGGTGTTTGCAGCTTGAACCAGATGTCCCTTCTTTGTAAAGAATCAGGACGCAGCTAGCGTGTGGTTCCTGACAGGGTCCCAGCCCCTCTGGAACTAAGGCAGAATCATAACCCAACGGAGAGTTGGTTCATATTTACTAATCAGAGCATTGTGGTCCTTTTGCGAGATTTGGAACTGCCTTTTTTCCCAACATTCTTTTTGAAAGCAGCTAATTTATGAACAAATTTACTTCGGCTTCCTCTGTTAAGCATCAAGTGGTTTAGTCTCTCCAGAGGGCCAAGAGGGTATCCTCTCTGTTGCTCAAGGCTCAGAGTGGACCCTGCATTGTTCCTGCAAGTAGAAGCAGGCATTTTGCTATACTGTGGTATTGAAGGGTGGGGTTTCTCACTCTCTGGCTAAGGAACACTTCTCTATCCATCTTGTAATCAAAATCTTGGAGTTGGTGCCAACGTGTATTAGGTTAGGCCTTCTCCTGTTGTGCCAGCACCCCTTAAGGGCACTGGTTTGAGTCAGCTGCTCCACTTTTGATCCAGCTCCCTACCAGGGGCCTGTGAAAACATTGGAAAATGGCTCAAGGGCACTGCACCCACGTGGGAGACTTGGAAGGAGCTGCTGGTTCCTGGACGCAGACCAGCCCAGCTCTGGCCTTTGCAGCTTTGTGGGAAGTTAAGTACGTATGGAAGATTTCTCTCTGTATCTCCTCGCTCTGCAAATCTGCCTTTCAAATACAAATTTAAAAATCTTTTTAAAGATTCCTATAAACAGCAATTTCCTTTATTTTTTTTTTAACAGAAAAGATTTGTTTCTTTACTTGAAAAGAGAGTAATAGAATATCTTTCTTTGTTCCTCAAATGCCAACAACAGACTGGGCCAGACTGAGTCCTTTAAGTCCATCCAGGTTTCTTATTTAGGCGGCAAGAACCCAAACACTTGGACTATCTTCTGCTGCCCTCACACACACACTAGCAGGCAGCTGGACAGAGGCAGAGATGAGAATCAATCCCAGGCATTCTGATAAAGAATGTGGGCAACCCAAGGGGCAGTTTAACCCACTGCACCACAATGCCCATCTCCAGCACTTTCCTTTTAAATCCCAAAAGTAACATTTCTGAGTCAGTGGTTGATTTTCCATAGTATCCCCCAAAACAGAAGCATGAGAATATACTTTGATCAGAAATGCTTTCTCATAGGGGTTTTTGAAGGAAGGTCTAGTAGATGGAATATCAGCCCCCAAAGATGTCACTGCAGTGGTCAATGTGCTATTTCCCATGACAAAAAGGACTTTGCTAACATGCTTACACCAAGAATCTTGACCTGGGCAGAGTGTCTTGGCTTACCCAGGTAGGGGTAATTCAGACATCACTTCCTCACAAAAGAGAAGCAAAGAAATCTGAGCAAGGCAGAGATTTCAAACTGCTTTGCTGATGGCATTGACAGCAGGATAGGGGACCCTAAGCCAAGATATGTTGGAAAGGCAAGGGAATAGATTCTGGCATTGGCGCTGTGATGTGGCATGTTAATCCTCCACCTGTGGTGCCAGCGTCCCATATGGAGTCCCAGCTGCTCCACTTTTGATCCAGTTCCCTCCTCATGGTCTGGGAAAGCAGATGAGATGCCCCAAGTTCTTGGGCCCCTATACCCATGTGGGAGACCTGAAGCTCCTGGCTCCTGGCTTCGGACCAGCCCAGCCCTGAAAGCTGCAGCCATTTGCAAGCTCTCTTCACTCTCTCTTCTTCTCTCTCTGTAACTCTTTAAACAAAAATAAATGAATAAATCTTTTAAAAATATGGGAAGAGCAAGAGAATCGATTCTGTCCTGTGTTCAAAAGGAATGTAGCCTTGACAGGCTAGTGAAACCCATAGCAGACTTCTGATGTTCAACATTGTGAGATGAGACACGTGCTGACTTAAGCTGTGAAATGCGTGTCAACCTGTTACAGCAGTGCTAGGAAAGGAATCCAGAGCATTAGCCCACACAGTCCCACACAGGGTGTGCAGACCAGGCTCCGGCCTCTTTCTGAGGTGTCCTAACCAGCTGCTCTTCTGCCAGAGGCCAGGTCACCCAGGAAGGTTCAGAGGCTCCAAGGAAGCTCCGGGGCCAACATGACTGCGTGCCCTCTCTTGCCCCTACGGCCCTAAACATTGACTGTTCCCAAAGCTTGAGCTACACGGTTACACTTTTACCTGATCTGATGTTAGAATCACCTGGACAGTTATCAAAACTTATTTATGCCCAAATCCCATCCTAAATCAACTAAATAAGAAAGATGTATGGATGGGGCCAGTTGAGCATGCTTTAACACTTTCCAACGTGATGGTGATGTGCAGCCAGGCATGAAAATCACTAGCTTTACATTATCCGTAAGGCTTGAAGAGTTTTCAAATGCTCTAAATTGTCCTACTAAATAATCCTATTCCAACTCAGACTACTGCTTCAACCCAAAATTATTGGGAGAAAAAATTGAGAAATAAATAAGTTCCTAAATTAGTGAAATGGGAGCTGCTGTTTTGATGATTAAATTCATTTACCTTCATGTGTACAAATAAGTCAAGCTATTCACTTCTGCTTTTAAAAGTCACTTCTATTTTGTTTTTAAAGATAACTTTAGGGATTGTTATGATAATAGCCCTCTGACACTTCATTGTATTGCCAATGTGAACACTCTATTAATGGGAAATGGACTGTGTCCTACTACGCAGTCATTTATTCTGAAAAAAAAAATTACATGTGTGTCAGTCAAGAAACAAGTCAGAGGCTGCAGAAAAAATATCCTGCCGAACAGAAAATTAAGCAACGGACAGGAAACAAAGGGCACCATAATGGAAATCTTTCAAGCTTGAATTAGGTTACTGACTAATGAGAATCCTGCAGGGAGCCGGTGATAAGGGGGCTGGATGTTTATTAAAGAACTACTCATGCAAATTACCTGACTGATGGTGTTTCTGGCAAGGCCTCTAAGATCCCCCTGATAGGGCAGGACCTGAGGGGCAGCAGCCATTAAGTAAGTTAGATGTCGATACATCTGAAAAGAAAATAATTAAGAATTTTCTTTATGTGTATTCCAGGAGGAGAAACAACAATATTTATCAAGAGAAAGATATTTCGGCAAATATGCCTCAAGAAATTAGACCTGACTGAGAGACATTTAAAAAGAATCTTTATTTGCCCTTCACCTACAACATGTGAGCAATGGATGACAGAGTGACAGTGGTCAGGAGCAGGCCTATTGGATGCCTGGAGTTAACTGGGAGAAGGGCAGGAAGGGAAACATTTCTTAGTACCTTGCACAGCATACAGAGATCACGGACTATATGCGTGCTGAAAAACTACAGGGAGAATTTGTACTGCTAATAAACTCATCTTTCATTGCCAATTTCCACAGATTTTTTGGAGTACCTTTCTCTCTCTCTCTCTCTCTCTCTCTCTCTCTCTCACACACACACACACACACACACACACTCTGCCCTCATATTTCAAGCTAGCAGAGAAATCCTACAGCTTCTCTGTGAGATATTTGCATTCATTCACTCATTCAAGCACCATGCAGTTAGCACTCTTCGACATCGTCACCCAGGCCCCAGGGGCGCAGTGATGTAACCTGGACTCGCCCCTATTCCTGAGAGGAATCTGATCTTCTAGGGGAAGTAGACATTAAACAGATGGCAGTGTGGCATAGGAAGAAATTGTGCTTCACTGAAAAACTTTGCAACATTTACATTTAGAGTATCTTTTGGGTTTCTCTGGTTCTAGTTCATTGCCTTTGAGTTATTGTACACATGCAAATAGAAGAAAACGGATAGCAATTTGAAATAATTTTTACTTACAGACATGCACACTTGGTGCTATTTAGTGCAGGGGTCAATTGAGTTCTCCCTCTGTTAAAGAAATAAATCCCGGGCCCGGCGGTGTGGCCTAGCAGCTAAAGTCCTCGCCTTGAAAGCCCCGGGATCCCATATGGGCGCTGGTTCTAATCCCGGCAGCTCCACTTCCCATCCAGCTCCCTGCTTGTGACCTGGAAAAGCAGTCGAGGACGGCCCAAAGCTTTGGGACCCTGCACCCGTGTGGGAGACCTGGAAGAGGTTCCTGGTTCCCGGCTTCGGATCGGCACACACCGGCCGTTGCGGCTCACTTGGGGAGTGAATCATTGGACGGAAGATCTTCCTCTCTGTCTCTCCTCCTCTGTGTATATCTGACTGTAATAAAATAAATAAATCTTTCAAAAAAAAAAAGAAATAAATCCCTTTTACCTCTATTTTCACATTCATTAAATATGTACGATTTATACATGTATCTCTTCTTTTACTTTTTCTATGCTAGTCTAAGCCATTGGCCAATTTTCTCATTAGCAAGTTAAAATACTGAATTTGTGTTCAGTTTTAGATTTGCGTGAGAATTAAGATTTTGCGTTTGATGGGCGTAGGGCACAGTACCTCAAAATACAGCATGTTAGTACATGGAACATTTTTAACCCCAAGAAATTTGAAAAAAAGAAAGCAGGTAGAGGGGGGACTCTCAGAGCTAACCCTGAGTCAAGTCATGACATTCAGTTAAGAAGGACCTTACCTACACCTAAAAGGAAAGTAAAATTCTTATTTCCGAATACAGAGGGACCCAGAGGGGAATCTGAGTGAGTGGGTCTTATTAACTTTACCCCACTGTAACACAGACTTCATCTTCCTTTTGTCCTGTCTTTCTGCTTGATTTCTGCTTTTCAGCAAACCTAGTGTTAAAACACTGCAATTATTCCAGGTCCATTTTCTCATGAAGTTTCCCATTATGTGCAATTTACATAAGCAAATATGTGTGGTTTCCTCTTGTCTACCTGTGGTTTTTGTTTTGTTTTGTTGCTGCTGTTGTTGTTGTTATAGTGGTCCCAGAAATTTGGAAGATAAATATTTTTTTCCTTCCAACACCCTCTTTTAAAATCATCTTTAAAAAAAGTTTTATTTATTCTTATTGCAAAGCCAGATATACAGAGAGGAGGAGAGACAGAGAGGAAGATCTTCCTTCCAATGATTCACTCCCCAAGGACTACAATGGCCAACGCTGCACCGATCCAAAACCAGGAGCCAGGAATTTCCTCCAGGTCTCCTGTGCGGGTGCAGGGTCCCAAGGCTTTGGGCCGTTCTCGACTGCTTTTCCAGGCCACAAGCAGGGAGCTGGATGGGAAGTGGGGCTGCCGGGATTAGAACTGGCACCCATATGGGATCCCGGTGCATTCAAAGTGAGGACTTTAGCTGCTAGGCCACTGCACCAGGTCCTAAAATCATCTTTTCATAGTAGACTTCCCATCAGGAGTAGACTGAGAGGGAGTAGCAAAAGTGCTCCTAATCTGCACACATGAACTTGCCCTGTATTTCAATACACATAGACACACAGAGTAGCCAAATTCAAAACTAAGAAGGGGAAGCCTCCAGGTGCAGCTCTGACCCAGAGTTAAAATCCTGCCTGAAACAGTGAGGGTACTTGTGACCAGGTACTTGTTGACCAGGCTCAGGCACTTGTGATAGGGTGGAAGCAATGCCCCTTAGAGGGCGAGGAGCCAGAGGAAATGCTGACACACGTCAGCAGCAGTCCAGTGGCCACAAGGACGAGTCAGGTCACCACGAAAGATAGGAATCTAAAGTGTGCCATGTGAGAATCTGAAACACTCATTTGATTAGAAACCTCAAACCAGAAAACTGAGTGAAAGACACATGCTGAATCAGCGCATTCTGTAGGACCCTAATAGAAAGATTTTTCTAAAAAAAAAAAATTTAAGCAAGAGATGCTTGTGTTGGAATTGAGGCAATGGCCCTAAGCAAGAAGCTGGGGGGCAGGGCGGGATAAGATGAGTCAGGAACTCTTCAGAAGCCAAGTGGCTAAAGCTGATCCACATGGAATAAGGAAAAAGTGAGAGTTGTCATTGGTTCCCAAGTTTTTTATTTCACTGACACAATCAGTATTATTAGTAATAACAAAGAGGGAATAAACAGGAGGAAAGGTGACAATAGGGCCATTTTTGTACTTTGGTCATATTGAGTCTAAGGTCTGGGTGTGGACTTGTCCAACAGGCAGGCCTGGAACTCAGAAGGACCAGACTAGAGACAGAAATGTGTGAATCAGCAGATAGTAAGAGGAAAGGATGGGACTTCCCAGGGAAGCCTAACCAATCAAAATTTACAAGATGCAGAGAGCGAGCCTGGAGAAACAGGACCATTTTTAAGTTTCATGGGTTAAAGCAGGAAAGCAACAGCTAGTTAAGTAGGATAAAACAGAACCACAAGAACCAAGTTTGGATTTTCCAATAAGAGATCACAGATGATGAAGAAGGTGAGAATTGGAAATCGTCCTTTGACCTTTGCAAATAGGCAGTTGTTTGGGGGACAACAAGCTCACTCCTCTGATCCAGCATTATATTAAGGGAAAAGAGATTTCAGTGGTTTTACCACAAACATTGGCTTAATATCTTCTTTAAGAATATCTTTGCAAACACCCATTGGTTCCAGTGGAAGATAGGGATGGAAACAGAACCAACCCAGCAATTGCAACCACCAGCTGATCAGGGCTATGGACTGTGCCAGGCCCTGTGCTTGCTAGTACATACAAGAATCTGGTCTGGGAACACCTCAGAGAAAGTTTCTTTGGAGATCCCCCCAATCTAACTTTCGGACTCAGAACGCTAACCATCAAATGACAGAGGACAGAACAAGTCAATCAACCACCTCAGCTATATGTTGGCAATGAAAATACTGGGCAAACGGAGACTATATGATGGACTATGTCAATCAGTGGATTCTCCAACGAGCACATCATGCTTGGAGTGGTGAGAGTGGCAGCAAAACAGATCTGTTGAAGTATCAAAACCACCCTGCTAGCTCTACCTTCACACCAGAGACCGTCTCCCCAAGAAACTGATGAACTTATATGGACAATAAGATACTGCGCTTTATGCCTGGTAGATGCTTGCAATGAAAGAATCTCAACTGAATTTGAACTGTGGTAATGCAACAAGATGGAGGAATCTACCATGGGAGGGGGTAGTTTGGGGAATCCCAGTGCCTATAAAACTGTGTCACATAATGCAATGTAATCAATAAAAAATTAATCATCAATAGAAGCTTAAAAAAGGAATATCTTTTATGTATGTATGTATATATGTATGTATGTATCTGTGTTTGTATTTATATTGGAAAGGTAGATCAACTTTATGGAGAGAGAGACAGAAAGATCTTTCATCCACTGGTTCACCTCATAGATGGACACAAAGGCCAGAGCTGAACCACCAAAGCCAGAAGCCTCTTCTGAGTCTCCCACATGAGTGCAGGGTCCCAATGCTGTCGGGCCATCCCTTACTGCTTTGCCAGGCTATAAACTGGTAGCTGGATAGGAAGTTGAGCAGCTGAGATATGTACCGGTGCCCATGTGGGATCCCAGTGCTTACAAGGCAAAGACTTAGCCATTGAGCCATGGTGCCAGGCTCAAGAATATCATCCTTTTCAAAGACAAAGTTCTAGAGAGATGAAATCACCATCCAATTATTAGCCCAATTTAATCAACATTTATAGAGCACTTATGATTAAAAAGAACTCTGCTAAGTTATCCTATGTAGGATTCTATGAGACCCACTAGCGGAAGGAATTTAAACCAAGTGGGAAAATAAAATATGAAGTAAATAATGGTATAGGGCAGCTTGTCCATAGGGCTTAGGAATTGATCTATTCTGATAGCTTAGAAATTGGGTCAGAAAATGCTGCCAGAAGAATTCAATTCTTGACAAAGTCCTAAATAATTACCAACATTTATGTAGCACTTATCAGGTGGCAGGTTGCTTTTCAAGCACTAAACATTCTGGTCCTCATAACCACTCCATAGCATAATCAATGGCATGATCCAAACTGAGGTTACAGAGACTGACTTACTCAGGACAGCACCAGGATTGGGACCCAGGTACTCCGTTTCCTAAGTTTGCATGTCAGAGCATTGTACAACACTGCCTTTTAAAAGGCAGCAAAGAATTTACTCAGTAAATGAAGTGAGATAGGGGGTCCTAATCAATGAAGGGCAGGCACTTAGACAAGAAAATATGGAAGAACATGTCATCATTAGTTTCATTCAAAACTGTGGGACAAGGAGAAAGGGAATGTTTCCAAGGTGTGCACATCACTCCAGTCATATCTGCTATTAAACCCCTTCTGCACTTTTAAGTTCAGGTTACAGATTTGTTCTCTCAATGATACTTCTTCTCTGGGATTTGGTTGCCTCTGCTCACACTGTCTACCACATGAACTTCTTTCCTCCCTCAGTACCTTATCTGGTCTCTCTCCATTCTCCTTGATTTGACTTCAGCTTTGATAATTTTTAAAATTCACTCCAAAATATCTCTTCTGTCTCGACTGCGCATTATCGCTCTCATTTTTTTTAAACTGTCAGGCAAAGAAATAGAAACTTGGTGATCCACACGAGTGCTTTCCTTCAAAATTACTCATCTGCAAGTTCAACCAATGAAAAGAGTTGCAATTTATTGCCATTTGAACAGACTCATAATCTCCCTTCACTGTTCACTGGTTATTCAATATTTATAACTCACAATTGACAGCAAAGTGCTCAATTGTCTTTCTTATTAATAGATGCTCTCTGATGCCCATGTATTCAGAACCAAAAACAGCATTTCAGATTCTGAGCTTTGCTCCGTGTCAACTTGCCCTTCATCTAAACAGGTGGCCAGCGAGACACTTTGGAGAGTGAAAGTGTCAGTCATGATGTCACTGAAGAACTGTCTTGAAAGAGAGTTGTCCAGGCAAACCCAGATGGTGACTCCCCAGTTATCAGAATATTTCAATAAAACCAACAAACGTTTATGTTAAAATAATGCTCAAATTGGTTAGGATGATTTTAAATGTGGAGGAACACACATAAGACACCTCCACACACACACCATACCATTCCTCACATTCTGCTGTTAGCCACACCATAGTCTCACATGTTTTACACCCAGATAGATCAACTTTTAACCCTCCCTACAATCCTCCAGTAAAACAAAAATTATTTTCAGAAACACTACTTGACGCTCAATCATATTCAAATTTTCTTGATACAGTTTTTGTTTTCAAGCCATAATTTTAAAATAACTCATTTTAATTTTACAGATGCTACAATTCAGTCAAAGGTTTCATGCAGGAAAATCAGAAATATCAGATTCCAAACTGAATCACAAGTAAAAATGTAAAGAGATTGCATAGAATCCAGAAATGAAGTTACTCAAATTGATTTTTTAGTGATTTACTTGATTCGTTTGAAGGCAGAGCGAGACAAAGAGAGACAGAGAAAGATCTTCAAATGTTCAGTTCACCCTCCAAATGGCCATGAGGAGAGGCTAGGCAGACAAAAGCCAGGAGCCAGGAACTGCATACAGGTGTCCCATGTGAGTGGCTGGTGCCCAAGCACTTGGACCTTCTTCCACTGCTTTCCTGGGCTGTTAGAGGGAATCAGAGTGGAAGGAGCACAGCTGGGACTTGAGCCAACACTCTGATACGGGGTGTGGACATCTCAGGCTGTGGTTTAACACTTTGCACCACAACACAGTCCCCTCAAATTGTTCCTATGTTTTCAGAATTCACTGGTGATCATTGCTCATATGGTAGGTATCTAGTATTTACAACACACAGGAATATGCACACCACAGAGATCAGTGACAAGAACAGCACCCACTATAACCCTAAAACTTTCTGACCATTATAGTTCACTTATTCCAAAGACAGGCACCTACAGCTGAGTGTGCATCTCAGGGCCCACTGTGTAAGTCAAAGGAACAACTCTGTTGACTACAATGCTTATTAAAGGTGAAGTAACACAGAGGTGTTAACTCGAGACTTACATATATAATATAAAGACTCAGGACTATTGTAGCAATTATTAAAAACTTGCATCAGTGAAAGACTGTGGGAAGAAGCATTTTACTACTGACGAAGTTTTCAGTTGTTGACGCTTGAATATTAAAAAGATAAAAGCAGATACAAATTTGGTTGAATTTATTTAAACTACCATACCAATGCTCAATCCATCATTGTATGCACAATGCTCCCACTGGTCCACACTGGATTGGACTCTGCGCCCACGAGAGCATACCCAGTTTCACATTCATGCTGGCTTCACAGTTTCCATTTTCCTAGCTTTCACAGTTTATTTTATTGTCTCTCTTCATAGCAAATGTGTGTCCTTGCACCTGTCTTCATAGTTATCTCACATAACATTGCATTTAAAGTCATGTTTAGGTGTTGTCCACTAGTACATGAACTCCTGGAGCATGGGGACAGATGATCCTTTTCAATTTCAGAGAGGTATGTCCTGGCAGGGTCTCACCCCTCCAAATGTTCTATGGGAGAATCCTTTCTTCCTCTTCCTGATGGCAGCAGGGGTCCCTTGGTTAGTATCCACAAAAATCCAGTATCTTCCTGTGTCTTCACCTGGCCTTCACTTAGTGTTTTTCAGCATATGTCTGTCTTTGCTATTCCTTTTAAAAAGAAGAGTCATTTACTTGTTTATTTTAAAGTCAAAGTGACATACAGAGAGGGCCATCTCCCTGGGCTATCTCTCCTGGAGCTTCATCAGGAAATTGATTTTGAAACAATGTAGATGGGACTTCAATTAATGCTCTGACATGGGATACAGGCGTTTCCAGGAACGGTTTAACCCACTGGCCCTGGCTGTCTTCTCTTTTATTTAAAGATAACTGTTGTTGCATTTAGGATACCCTCTAATTCATAGCGGTCACATCTCAAGAGATCTTGAAATCCTAAATTACATCTACAAAGATTCTGTGTCCAAAAAAGGTCACACACAATTAGGATATAGACATCTTTTCTTGAGAACTATTATTCAATCTGCTACTGTAAGCAATCTCTCACAAATAAGAATTTAGAGAAGAGAAAACCCTTCTTTACAAAGTGAGAATTAACTAATCAAACAGTTCCCCAGTCCATTCTCCAAGATTTCTGTATGAAAGACAAGTGCTCTAAAAGGAAATTGAAAAATATTAGGATCGCAAGATGCCAAGAACCAGGAGCTTGGTGCCTCGCCTTCATTCAGGGTAGAGGTATGGGACACAAGAGGACCATGGAGAATTGTGACACTAGGCAGAGTGAGGACAGAGGACAATTTATGGACATGAACCTGGGGCAGAAGGTTCCTGAGCAGGTTCCTCAGGAAGGGGGAAGAGGATGGAGTGGTGGAGAGCCATAGGTGTTCTCTCGAACTGGTTAGGCTGGGGCAAGGTTAGGAACAAAGGACAGGACAGTCATTGTGGGAATGGCTTTCCCTTGAGGAATAGTCTGAGCCCTTTTCTGTCATCTGTCAGGAGCTCCCCAGAAGCAATAACAAAGAACTCTTTCACTCTGAAAGGTATCTGGACTTGATGGTCCATGAAGACTCAATGAGCTCATTTTTTCTCCCTTCTAAGTTGTCCCACTCCCACGCTAGCAAATGCACATTCATTATCTTGTCACAACTGTATTAAGGGATAAATTTTAAAATAATGGTGTTGTGCACCACAGTTCTAATTGCCTCCAAACTACTGCATACTTTCTTTCTTAGCTTGTGTACAAAAGAAGTCAGGAGATCGGGCTGCACCTGCTTTTATGCTTATTCAGCTGGGGATGCTTACTGAAAAAATAAGTGCAATTTTCAAGTGCCCCAAAGGTTCAGGATGAAGTTAGTTATTACCGCTACCAGGGCCAACCAGATGGAGTAAGATTTCTAATAACTACAACAAATTTTCACAAAAAGACAGATCTTTTCAAAAATCACTTTCCAGCTTTGTTTTGCTCTATTCCTCAAGTGCTGAACTTCCCTTATCAGCTTTTGATGAATGATCAGAAATCTTATTTACAACTTTTATGAGTGAGTATGATCCCTTTGGGCCTGCTTACCCTATGACACCAGCACAGCAATAGCTCTAAAACCCATCAATGTGAGAGTCAAGTGATTTTCAAACATATGACTTTTTTTTATAATAGTATACTGGTCATTTGTTTTTCTCTTTGATCATTTTATAGTATCTTGAATTTCCCATAGCTCTTCATTTTGAAATGTTGTAGCTTTTAACTTTCATATTTTATTAATAAGAAAAAAGCTGATGGAAAATAAAACAATAAAGCCCTTATTTACAGTTTTTCATGTCTCTACACAGTTGAAAGCTGAAACCACTAGAGCTTCAGAGTGATATTTTGAAGCAAGGATAAAATCATCAACTGGAATGTTAACTGTTTAGCTTTATGACATGACAATGCAAAGAAGTCATATGGTGCAAAAATATGAATATGTGCATACATTTTTCATATTTATTTTCCACGGATCTTGCATGTTTATAGACTTTCTGCATGCAAACATGCCTTCTTACATTGCATGTGGCCTCCAGAATGCTGCACTCAGCAGCTTTATACAGGATTCTAGAAGTCAGTGAATACTCGGCAACAAATAATAACATCCTAGGATTTGAGAGGAGAGAAAGATACAGGAACCAACTAAGAAGGAAATAGGTTAAATAACAGACAACTCCAGAAATCTGGGAGTGACAAGACCATATGCGACATTAGCAAAAGTATGTGACCTTGAATTTGAATTTACTTAAACTAACTGAACTAGAAAATATGCTCAGTAAATATAAGTCTTTTTCCTCCCTTGTACCTTAGGAGATTAACGACAAACCAAGCAAATGGTGTCATTCAACTGTTTTAATTGTTGACAAAGAAACTGACTGACTAACTTAGGAGAAAATGAAATGAAATGAAAAGCCAGATAACTGCATGTTAGGAAAGAACACGAATCAAGTCTCTGGAACAGACATGATCTAATGTTAGAGGATGTGGGTAGCAGAACCTGCTGATGACCCATTCAGCCACAGGGATGAATGTACACTGGTCACTTTCCATCCTGTAGAAAAGGACTTCCAAAAGTCCATGGAAAATAGCATTTAAAAATACCTACTTGGAGACAAAAAGTTTTGAATCCATGTACATGATAGTTCTTTATAAACTTCATGGAAAATAAATAGCTTGAAAAATCTATGTACATATTTTTGCACCAAAAGAAACTTGTCCTTTAATAACGTTTTCTCCACAAGTCTTCTGAAGTCCCTCATATTCCTTCGCTAGATACCTGTTCCTGAAAAACAGCAACTGGCTGATCACCAGGGTCACACAGCTACCCCTTAGTGAGACATCTTGAGTGACAATCCTAGCAAGATTTTTAATCCCAAATGAAAAGGTGCTGTTTTACGAAAGTGAGTTGTGATTAAAGTGTTGTCATATACACAGCACCACAGAAGTAATGTTTGCAATTCTCCTACAGATGGTGAGGGTTGGGGAAAAATGAAAAGTGGACTGGATTAATTTAAAAATAAAAGGTAGAGAAATACAGAAAATGGGGGCTAGAACAGGTGGGTCTGAATGCATTCAGCTAACTAGGAGAAACTGACTTTGAATACAGGAAGTAATTGATGACCAAGAATCCTTGGAATGGGTGGAAGGCAGAATTCCCAGGGTAGAAAGTCTGGTCCAAGCCAGCATCTCCTTCTGTAAGTCAGGACACAAGGCACAGAGAAGATAAAAGGAGAAGTTGTGGCACCTTATACTCTGTTTATCTTGATAATTCTAGCCAGTGTAAAGGTTGCCAACTTAAGCAGGGAACTGCAGAGGGCAATAAGAAGGACAGGGAGAAGAAGATGGAGGAGGAGCAGGAGGAAGGATGTGGAAGAGGTCAAGGGAAAGAGAAAGAGAAGAGGTCAAAGGGAAAGGAAGGAGGAAGGGGGAAGAGGGAGGAGTAGAGGAGAAAGAAGGAAGGAGGAGGAAGAAAACAAGAAGAAAAAGACGGGGAAAGTGCTGGCAGAGGAGGAGGAGAATGAGCCCTGAAACATCTTAAATCAGACGCGGTGAAGTTGTTAGAATTCTCATGCTACAGAGAAATATGTCATCTTAATTCTCAGATGTTACTGAGAGCATTCATACGGGGAAAGCCCATCTGGCTGCTGCCCCTTTACAAGATCATGTAACCTGTGATTCAATTTTACTGAAAAGGAAGTCTGGCCTTGGCCCTTGTTTTCTGTGAGGTAATCTTCCTGTTCTTGTTCTTCTTCTTTTTTTAAAGATTTATTTATTTAAGCTCTTGCACCCACTGGTTCATTCCCCAAGTGGGCACAATAGCTGGAGCTGAGCTGATCCGAAGCCAGAAGATTCCTCCAGGTCCCCCACATAAGTGCAGAGTCCCAAGACTTTGGCCCGTCCTCTGCTGCTGGCTGGGAAATAGAGCAGCTGGGACATGAACCAGCATCCATATAGGATCCTGGTGTGTGCAAACTGAGGATTTAGACACTGAGCCATCTTGCAACAGGCCTACTGTGAGGCAATCTTTGTTTGGCTGCAGTCCTTGAGCTAACCTAATTAGTAACAACATTATTAAGGATGGGGGTGGCCACTCTCAAAAGACAAACCTTCTGATAAAAGGTGTGGCTTTGTGTTACATCACACCTGGAGAGGGAAAGCAACCATATGCACCATTAATCAATTCCACCAACTCAACAGCGTCCTAGCAAAAATCTAGCATTAAGGTTTGGATGAACTCTCTAGGTTGGCAATATACTATATATTGTCACACATGGATACTGGGAAAATAACCTGACCCAATTGCACTGGGAGAGTGAAGGATGGCCCAAGTTCTTGGCACCCTGCATCCATGGGGGAGCCCTACAAGAAGCTCTTGGCTCCTGGCCTCATGGCAGCTGCAGCATTGTAGTATCGCAGCCTTTTGCGGAGTGAACCAGAAGTTGGAGGATCCTTCTCTGTCTCTGCTCTCTGAAAAATCTGCCTTTCCAATATAAATAAAGAAATAAATCTTTTTTAAAAAGTAAAAACAAACAAACAAAAACAATGCATGTGTGTCTGGCAAGGTGGCCTAGTGGCCAAAGTCATTGTCTTGCAGCCTACTGGATCCCATATGGGCACTGGTTTGTGTCCTGGCTGTTCTACTTCCCATCCCGCTCCCTGCTTGTGGCCTGCGAAAGCAGTCAAGGATGGCCCAAGGCCTTGGGACCCTCCACCCATGTGGGAGACCCAGAAGAAGCTTCTGGCTCCTTGCTTTGGATTGGCTCAGCTCCAGTCGTTGTGACCACTTGGGGAGTCAACCAGTGGATTGAATATCTTTCTGTCTACCTTTTCTCTGTAAATCTGCCTTTCCAATAAAAAATTAAATAAATGTTTAACAAAACACGTGAAGGAGTTTTCAGTGAATTTTGGGAATCATGTTAGTAAATTAGTGAAACTGAACATAGTTGTGGGAAACCTCCAAATTTGTAGGTGTGAAGTGAGGGCAGTCTTGGGTCCTTCCATTCTTATAGTTAATCAGACGCCTTGCAGAGAAACCCTGCCTGGAGAAGGACAGGTTACTACTTGTTAACCTCAGAACACACATGTGATACCAGCAGGATGAGGTTCAGTGTGCGAATAGAGGAAGACGATGTTTCACCTGAAATCTCCCCAGGACAACACTGGCCTACCATCCCTTCAGAACATCAGTTAGCCACTCAAGGACACAGGAAGTGCCAAGTGCAAAAGCAGTACATACAATGTAGAGGCACAACACTGGTTTATTCTCTTCAGGGACTTCTGTGTGCCATTTGCTCTCTTGCCCCCCTGCCGCGGGCCACCCATCTCTGCAGGCCATTTAACAGGAGCAGAGGGTGGAAGCGTCTTCTCTCACACGCACAGATCTTGTCCTCCCAATAACTTGGCACTCAGCTGCACTGTTCACAAACAGCCTCATCCACTGTTACAGAAGATTAAAGATGGTCACAAGTTCTTTGACACTTTTCACATTGAAAAAGTGGATCTATCTCCCCTTCTGTTGGCCGGTGCTATGGTTGCTTTGGCTCAAGAGAACGGCTAAAACGAGGTTGTGATGCTTTGGAGGCTGGGGCCTTAGGAAACTAAGTTTTCCTTTTTCATTTCCTGGAGCACTAGGTCTGAGGGAAATCAGCCATCAGAGAAGAAATTCAGGATAGCCACTTGAAAAGATGACTAGTCAATCTCAACTGTTCCCATCATCTGAGTCCCAGCCCCAGGCACCCCACATGAGAGAAACAGCCCCGTTGAACACTCTTGCCTCAGGAGACGCAGTCTAGAGAAGAATCAAGGAGCTTTCAGAATGGAGAGGGCAGAGTATGGGCCCAGATAAGCCACTGCAACCACATACACACATCTAAATCCTCCCAGCTGAGGCTGTATCAGAGCTGAGCACCAAAAGTCATTCTTCCTGTGCTGAGTTCAGATTTCTCTCCCACACAAATAACACAACCATTGCTTTATGCTACTGGATTTTAGGAGGTTTGCTATGCAGTAGCTCAGTGTTAACCCTCGTAAATGGGGGCCTGGCTTTCCATATGTGAAGACACAGCTCTTTCATACCCCAGGGTCTCTGATTTCCCATGTTTGGTGGTAGTGGGTTGATTCTCTCCCACCACACACAGCCAAAACCTATGACCTTTAGTAGCCACAGAGAACTGGCCCTGTTATATACACCTGAGCTCCCTGCTCTCACTTGGGGGTATGGGCTTCTTATATCAACAAGAACCCCCTGTGGACATACATACAACGACAGGACCCTTTCTCATCTGAGGACTCAGCACTTGCACATAAACATATTCCCTTTGCACATTGGCACAGCAGCACCCATTTTGCTCATTTTCCCTGAGAACAGTCTCTCTCTCTCTTTCTCTCTCCCTCCCCTTTCCCTCCCTCTGTTTCATCTTGTAGCACATACAGGCACTGTCTTTCTTTTTTCCACTACAACTTGTACTTGATGCTGGTCTTACAGAAACCACGAAGTTATCTATAGAGTCTGATGCACAAGGCACTTCCAGCAAGAGATAATTCAGACCCCTTAGATGAGGAGAGGGAAGACGGCCAGGTGAAGGAGAGCAGTTCAGCATGATATCTAGAACAGTATTGTGACAGAAGGGTCATAAATTGAACCAGAAGACCAAATACCCAGACTATTCATCCTCTGTCACTGCTCTGAACTCAACTTTCTTACCACTACTCAAGTCTCAGAGCCGCAATTTCATCTTCAAACAGGGCACAAGCCCCTGAAGACTGCACCTGCCACAGAAGTGGCTGGCATGCACAGATCCACAACCTGCGGCCCTTCCTACATGACCTGTGAGAAGACTGCAGAACTGCCCCCTCCCTCCCACCAACTCACTCAGGGATGCTGGAAATCTACCTCTTGAAAAAATGAGGAAGAAGACCTCAGAAGCTATCAGTAGTTATTTCGTTTCTGGTAAGAAGAAACAGCTGGCACAGGGGCATTTAGTTAATGACACATTTCCAAGAATGTTAGTATCAATAGCAGGTATCAGGTACAGGTCAAAAAGCAGTTGGAAATATAGGAGTCAATTAAAACTCCATTGTACCTTATCAAAAAGAATCTGTGTTACTTGTGTGTAGGCTGAGCTGTGATCGCTGAGCTGGAAAGAAAGCTGACAGAGTTGGTTCTCTCCTTTCCTCCAAAGGCACACACTGCAATCTGCAAAATTACATTCTCCTGCTACTTAGCCCCAGAACAAGCACAGTGATTGGGCATTTAAAATGTGCTTAGTTTGCTGCCCCAATGCCTCCCTGTGCATTGGCAGTGGAGGTGCACACTGGGGGGAGCCGAGAGGACTAGGAGGACCTATGAGAGAGCAGCCCCCAATTTAACCTGTCTGCCTCAAGAAGCAACTTGGGTTCTTTCTGAAAAATCATGCAGGGATCTGCAGAGGGAACAGAGAACACCGCTAGGAAAAGGAAAGGGAAGAACCTGCTGTGCAGTCACGTCTTCATACTTCTATTTGCTTCCATTTGATGAACCATCTGGCCCATAGCTTTCATGTTCAGAAAATGATGCTGATTCACCAAATGATTTTCTTTCCCTTATTTCCAGCTCTCAGACTAGCAATTACTCTTGTTTCGGAACATTCTAAGAGGAAGATGATTTATGGATGAGGATGCAGAGTTAAAAAGAGATCTTTCATAGACAGATGTAACTGTGGACACTAACCCCCAGATATTATGTAGATGAGCAACCACACACATTTTAAGGACTGTTTAAGGTAACTGATGAGTCAATAGAATCTCTTTTTTGAAAAGATTTATTTATTTTTATTGTGAAGTCAGACATGCAGAGAGGAGGAGAGACAGAGAGGAAGATCTTCCGTCCCAACTGACCACAACAGCTGCAGCTGAGCCAATCTGAAGCCGGAAGCCAGGAGCTCTTCTGGGTCTCCCATGTGGGTGCAGGATCCCAAAGCATTGAGCCGTCCTCAACTGCTTTCCCAGGCCACAAGCAGGGCACTGGATGGGAAGTGGAGCTGCCGGGATTAGAACCGGTGACCATATGGGATCCCAGCACATTCAAGGCGAGGACTTTAGCCGCGAGGTCATGGCACCAGGCCCTCAATGGAGTCTTAAAAGGAAAGTGAAGGGACCAGTCCCATGGCTCAACAGGCTAATTCTCCACCTTTAAGCACCAGCATCCCATATGGGCACTGGTTCATGTCCTGGCCACTCCACTTCAAATCTAGTATCTTACTTATGGTCTGGGAAAGCAGCAGAGGATGTACCAAGTCCTTGGGACCCTGCACCCATGTGGGAGACCCGGAAGAATCTCCTTGCTCCTGACTTCAGATTGGCTCAGCTCTAGCTGTTGTGGTTATTTAGCGAGTGAACCTGCAGATAGAAGACCTTTACCTCTCTCTCCTTCGCTACGTAAATCTGTCTTTCACATGAAAATAAATAAATACATTTAAAAAATAATAAAACTAGATAAAGAGGATGGGGCTCCCTATCTTGCAATGTAGTGAATCCCATACTTCCATATTTCCATATGGTATCTATTGGAAGAAAACAGGCTGTCTTAGTGAGCCAACCAAGTTCCATATGGGCATAGTCTGCTCATCAACCTTATACCTCGCCCCCAAGTGCCCAATGAGTCTGTGACTCATTAACTCACCAATGGAGAAAAGACAAAATGAAACAAAAGATGACAACCAAAAGTGGATTAAAATTCATAATATTGTTTGTTTTTTTCTAATGACGGCTTTTCTTGGCAAACTTGAACATCTATTCAATTAATAACAAAACAAATGATTCATATTCAAACATACATATGTATATCAACAAAACATTACTCAGGGATGCTTACATAGATACATAGGCCTTAAAATTATAACAAGATCATATTTTCATGCCAAAATCCCATTTTCTCCCACTTACACACTTAATTATTTACAGAACATCCTTGAAATTTTCTAAATGATACTACTATATAAACACAAGTCTTTACTTTCAGAAAAGTTACATAAGCAGCCTTTGTTTTATGGAGAATTACTAAATCAGATTGCAGTTATTTTAACTCATTGTTATTCATTCACAATAACACAGATTCTCATACAATTGCTAAATGCAGTCACCTTCTTGCTCTTCAGTTTCTATTAGTGCCGGTTCTTGCGGAAAAATGCTTCCCACTTTTTTTAAAGATTTTTTTTATTGGAAAGTCAGGTTTACAGAGAGAAGGAGAGACGGAGAGAAAGATCTTCCATCTGCTGGTTCACTCCCCAAGTGGCTGCAACAATTGGATCTGAGCTGATCTGAAGCCAGGAGCCTCTTCCGGGTCTGCCACAGGATGTTTCATAGCTACAGTTCCATTCTACCCCTCTAGGTCTTGGTATCCATCTTTGGGCATACCAGATCCGTGTTGGAAGAAACTTATTCTGTAACTGTAGAACCATATGACCACCCCCAGCCACCCCCCCACGAGTTCAGGGTTGCAGTTTATGGGATTGCCTGCAGCTTTTGCTCTTTCTGCAAGGTCACGTTAGCTTCATCTAAGTGATGCCTTTAGAACCCATTCAATCATGCTAGAGGAAAGCTTTCATTTTTCTATATTAATGATCGTTACCTTAACTGTATTCATACAGATTGTCCTATTACAGATAGTCCCAAACTTAAGACTTGAAACAACACATTTATTCTCCTACAGTTTGGGAGCTCTGAAGTCTAATTGGGCCTCACTGGGCTAAAATCACTGTTTCTTTCAGAGGACACATGGAAAAATCTGTTTCCTTCTCTTTCCTAGTTTGAGAGGAAGTTTGCACTGCTCATCCCACGGCCCTTCCCCAGCCTCAAAGCCAACAATACAGCGTCTTTGAGTCTTTGCCTGATTCTGACATCATGCTTTGGTTCTCACACCATTTCTGACAATTGTTTTAAGATTTATGTATTTGAAAGTCAGAGTTATACAGAGATGGGAGAGACAGAGAATAATCTTCCATGCTAAGGTTTACATCTCATATGGCGACAGCAACAGAGGCTAGGCCCGACCAAATGCCAGTGCCATGGGCTTCATCCAAGTTTCCCAGACACTTGGGCCATCTTCTGCGGCTTTTCCCAGGCCATTAGCAGGGAGCTGGATGGGAGTGGGAAAGCTGGGATATGAACCTGCACCCATATGAAATGCAGGTAATGACTTTATCCACACCATGCCACAGTAACATTGATCACCCCTCATACTTTTAAGCAGCCTCTTTATTACACACACACACACACACACACGGAGGAGAAAGGCACAAGTTGGAAGTTTGATGAAACTGCAAGAATTTTTACAAGCTTTTATGATTCAATGCATTCTTCATTCTTTCTTTAATTTTTAAAATCCAGAACCAGTTGGCTTTTCAAGCCCAATGAAGCCCCAAGTTTCTGGATTACCAACTATTTTAAATCTCAAACTAGGCATTTTTCCCTTGAGTATCTTGTTTTAAAGCAGCCATAATTAGCCAAGACACACTAACGGGCTTTTTTCAGCCACCATCAGCATAACAGTTTAAACAGGCATAGTCTGCCTTCCAAGTTATAAGTTGAGACTATCCACATTTTTTGCCACTGGCTCTTCAACTTTTCAACATGAAATACAAAGGGACTCACATGGAAAATGGAGCTAACACCAATCAAATATTGTAACCCACACATAGTTTTTCTCATAATAGGTATTTTCCATTAGCTTTTTGAAGACATTTTTTTAACCTAGCTCCTGATTGCAAGTTTAGAACCACATACTTTAGATTTTTACTATGGTACTACTTGATTTCATGGTACTAACTTCTTTGTTAAAGTAGCAAATAGGTCTTGATAGATATGAGGTCTTCTATACAACTGATGTGCGAGTCCTGCCAGTGTGGGTGTTTGCCAATGGAGAGTGATGCTCCTTCATGAGGTACTTCAGTGACATCATGCGGCTGTGCCATCATTTCCCCATCCAAGTTGTCATCATTTACATCCACCCCACAGAAAAGGAAACGGAACACATACAGACCCCAGCTATGTATCATTTGGGGCATGGGGTCCAGAAATGATATCTTTTTTTTTTTTTCAGGGCAGTTCACATTGTATTGGTTAAAACTCAGTTCTGTCACTACACAGGTTTGTAAGGGAGGCCAGGAAATGTAGTTTTGTTTTGTTTCTGAAGAAGAGCAAAATGACGATTTTGGTGAAATTGTCAACTAACACAAGGAGAGGCAGGGGTGAATGTGCTGTTTGCTCTACTGATTTAGAAGGAAACAGAACTAGAGTTATGACTTTCATAGGTATGAAAACTTTTGTTGTCTTTTATATTCTTCAGATCACTGATTTCAGAAAAGTACTGTTCGATTTTCTTTTTTAAAAATACTTATATTTATTTGAAAGACATTTAACAGAAAGAAGGAGTCGAAGAGAGAGATCTTTGATCTGCTGTTTCATGCCCCCAAAGGGTCACAACGGCCCAGGAACCAGAAGCAGCTTCTGAGTTTTCCATGTGGTTGCAAGGATCCAAGGCCTTGAGCCATCCTCCACTTCCCCCCGAGTGCACAAGCAGGAAGCTAGATAGAAAGTAGAGCAGCTATGGCAGAATGGACCCCCATGCCATATGGAAGACTGGCACAAGAGGTGAAAGATAAGCCCAGTACACCACTGTGCTAACCCTCAATTTTCAAGCTTTAAACTCCATTGACTTTAAACTCCATTGGCCCTTCAATGCAGGGCCAGTTTGATGGCATTGCAGGCTAATTCTTTATGTGCAGCATTGGCATTCCACTTGGGTGTCAGTTTGTGACCTGGTTGCTCCATTTTCTTCTTGTTTTAAGATTTATTTATTTTTATTGGAAAGTCAAATTTACAGGCAGAAGGCTCCACTTTCAATCCAGCTCCCTGCTTATAATCAGGGAAGACAGTGGCAGATGGCTCAGGTCCTTGAGATCCTGAACCCACATGTGAGAACTAGAATTTCCTGGCTCCTGGCTTAGGATCAGCTCAGCTATGTTATTTGTGCCCATTTGGAGAGTGAACCAGCAGGTGGAAGACCTCTCTTTTTGTATCTCCTTCCAAATAAAAATAAGTAAAAATCTTTTTTTTAAAAAAAGTGGGAATGCAATGGAAAGGACACTCTTGGTGGCATTACGTATAGTTGGGTTTGAATCCTGAACTCATTCCCTTCCAGCCATACAATTTCTGCTGAGTTATATTACATCTGTGAACTCCCATCTTTTTTCTTTCCAAAGAAAAAATATGGTTTTAACACCAGCACGTCCATCTATTACTTTCAAGGAGAATACACTCAGAGGAAACACAAGCTCCCTAAGTTACATGTTTAAGGTTCCAGTGAGAATTAAACAGCTTTAGTCTACCCATCAGCATGTTTTACATATACTAGAATGCTAGTAATGTTAGTTACATCTCTTTTCTCCTTTCTCTTCTCTAGTTGTTCAGAATTGGGGGAAAAAAGCTTCTGTGAGAAAATGGCAGTGCAGAAAAAAGCATGGTACACACGCTTCCTCACATCATTAAAATTTCACACTCCATCTAGTCACCCTGTGACCAGTGAGGAAACTTCTCCATTTTTGCTGCACATTTTCTGTTTAATAGGCTCAAGCTCATTTCAGAAATTGCCAGACAGCGCTTTTCATTAGGACTTACAGGACCCACTTTTAAAATCCATGGCCTTGGGGCTTCTGCAGTGCAATAAGAGTGAGAGTACATTGAGGAGACAAGCAACCTTGCTTAGACCACTGGGTTGCAAATGAGATGCCACATGATACATCAGAAAGATAAAGACATGCTTTGTCTGTGCTGTCATAGGAAAACATTTGTTTTGCTTTAGTACTTAAAAGATAACACATTACATCTGAATTTCTGTGTTCTAATGAGGAATAAGAAAATCTGGACACACTGTGTTCACAGGGCTACAGGCTGCAATGTGCTCACTTGGGAGCCACTTACGCTAACACTACCTTACTTGCCAGACATCGCCTGTTCGGTTAACGAGTTTATGGCTCTTATCCTGGATGCAGTGGCTCTCAAGGCATAGCCAGGTTTCTCACTTGTTGAGTCTGTATTCCTTCAGGAGAAACATTTGTTGAATTCTCACTATTTTCTAGGTTGTCTCATATTCTAGGTAAACATCTTTCAGCTGCCCCAGGATGGTCTGTGATGTCATGACTGGACCTGTATCTCATTCAGCAGCTTTATTTAAAGTGAAGACAGATGAGGCAAAGAAGAGGACAACTAAAAAGACAACGGCAGTAGTTTGGAAGAGAGGGAATGGTGCAATATGCTTGGGTAACAGCAGGAGCCACAGAGAAATGAAGATGAAGATACTGAGGTGGCAGAGTGAGCAAGTCACAAGTGATTGGATTTAGCTATGCTATTACCCCTATGACCCTTCACCTCCTCCATGAAGGGCTTGTGGAACTTTCTAATAGCCACATCTCCACTTCAGTCGGCTCTACTGCTAGTTTTTATCTCTCTGCCTGCTATGCTGAGGAACCAAACACAAACCTAAAATTGCAGGTGGGAAAACTCAGTGGATTTAATGGAAACAAGAAGTGCAGGATAAAGGGCAACATCCATGGGATTCTTTTTGTGGGAGAAATCAAGATTGGAGGGCAGATAAGATCCCAGAAATGGTAAGCATTGATGTAATTTAGAGTCAATTACACGGTCGCCAGAATCAGAATTCCTGGGTTTGATTTGAATTCTAATTCTACTACTTCCTAGCTGGGTGACATTGGGCAAGGAAATTGCTGCCCTTCTTAGCATTTTGATTTCCTCTGAAAAACACAACTCATCATTGCACCTGGTTTATCAGAGCAGTGCAAGAGTTTGGGGCTAGAGAAGGACACAGGAGCCACTGCACACCTAGATAATGAATGTGCTCCTTTGGGAAGACCCTGCGGAGAGGGAAGAGAGCCAAGCGCACAACCCTGCCAGGAGGCACAGCAGCAGATGGGGCCCGAGAACAGCAATTCTCAACTGTGACTGCATATTGTAATCACCTGGAGAGCATCCAAACACTACTGATGGCAGGTCTCAACCCCAGAGATGCTGATTGAATTGTTCTGGCACATGGCCAGGGTGTTGGGCGATTTAAAAGTTACCCAGGTGACTTAACACAGTCAATTTCTGAAAACCACTTCCTTAGACAAACACAAAATACTCAGGATTTCTTACTTTACAATAGGCTTGATCCATTAAAATGTAAATTTCAACCAACCAAGTTTTTTCTTATAACATTACCATATGTCAAGGACTTGTTAGACAATATAATAAAAATAATAGCTACCATTTACTAGCAATTAGAGTAAAATAATGTAGTGATTATGAACATGGCCTCTTAAATTAGGCTTGGATTCAAATTACAGTGCCACCATTTGGGAAAGTTACTTGCTTCTCCATGCTTTAGTTCCTGTCTCTGTAAAATGGAAATTGCACCGCTCTCTATAACATAGGTCTGTTCGTAATATGCATTAGAACATGAAAACAACTTGGACATGTTCTTGCTATAAAGTAAAACACCTAATAAAGTTTTGCTTATTGATATTATTCAGGTTTATCCTCGGCCAAAAACTACACAGTGCACTTTATAAGCAACAAAGTTGTTGTCTTCTGTTAACACACAGCCGTTGTCCGTCCCATAAATTGCCATTTGCTAAAAGGAACTCTTTGAAACCCAAATCTTCCATCTTCTTTGGGGCTATCTAAGGACTGGTGAATGCAAAGCTCCACAGGCCTGGTTCCCTTGCTGCAATTTAAAGCTTTTTTTTTCCTTTTGCTTGGGTATATTTTTATTGGAAAGGCAAATTCACACAGAGAAGGAGAGACAAAGAGCTTCCATCAACTGGTTCACTCCCCAAGTGGGCGAAGCTGAACCTATCTGAAGCCAGGATCCAGGAGCTTGCTCTGGGTCTCCGACGTGGGTGCAGGGTCCCAAGGCTTTGGCCATCCTCCATTGCTTTCTCAGAACACAAGCAGGGAGCTGGGTGGAAAGTGGAACAGTTGGGACCAGTGTCCTCATGGGATTCCAGTGCTTGGCTAGCCACTTGAGCCATTGTGCTGGGTCCAATTTAAGGCATCTTTGACTGGACACCAGCAATCGGGGGATCTCCGTGGGGCCACTGGAGGTCTTTCTTCTGATTTTTTCACTATTCTACCTCTCCCTTCCCTCCAGCCCTGCTGTCAAGATTCTTTCACTAGCACTATATTGTCTTTCCTTTTCTTTTTTCTCTTTTCCTTTCCTTTTCTTCTATTTTCTTTTCTTTTACTCTTTTTAAGGGAACAAATGAGAGTGATTCGCTATTAATAAAAGTATAAAATGCACAGGTTTTTCTTGCTGGAGAGGGTAGGAAGGAGAAAATGAAAGGAAGAAGGAAGTCATAAAAAAATCTGAAGATCAGGCTGAGAACTTAATCATAAAGGTGGTAAAGATCCAAAGGAGGCTGAATTCAGTACCCAGCAAGTTCAAGTTCAACATGAAGGACTGAGGTTCTACTTCAGAAGGAATGGGGTCCTGAGACTTGGGATAGGGACACTTGCCATACAGCCTTGGATATTTTAAAACCCAGGTCCTCTGGAAGCATTCGGGTTCATAAAGGAAGCCCATTTCTCCCAGCTAACTGTTACCACTGCCCCACTGATTGATGATAACACTTCGGAGAAGCCTGATTTGAAAGACAAAGGGTGCATCCTTGAAGTCTACTCTCTCTGGCCATCAGACCAATAATGAAGGTCGAACTATTACCAAATGAGCGAGGCAGGAGAGACCTGAAGGAACTGTGACTTGGCGATGTGCACCAGCAGAAGCACCCCAAATGAGCACTGGTTCTTGTCTAAGCATCTCCATTTCTGATAGACCTCCCTGCTAATGGCCTGAGAAAAGCAGCAGAAGATGGCTTAAGTGTTTGAGCCTCTGCCACTCATATGAGAGAAGTGAAAGAATCTCCTAGCTCCTGATTACAGTCTGGCCCAGCCTGCTGCTATGAACATCTGGGGAATGAACAAGCAGATGAAAGATCTCTCTGTCTCAGGTGCTCACATTCTATTTAATTCTGACTTTCAATAATTAAATAAGTCTTTCAAGAACACTATCCTGTGGAGTGTAGGGTTAATGGAAGATGTTATACGACTAGAGTCCCTTTTAGCAATGGGACTGAGAAGATGCCAACAGAATGAAGACCAGGTCAGGGCACTTAACTATTAGAAACAAGATAAGTACAATTATCATTAGTAAATGAAAACTGTAGTATAGTTGTGAGGGACACGTAACATAGAAATAGCTATAGAGATGATTAACAGAACCCATCATCACCAGAGAGAAGATGGTTGTGCTGCCAACCAGAGTATAGCATAATCCATAACATCAAAAGAAACCATAGATGGATTACCAAGAGGTCCAGGAAAATTTGTCAATAAAAATAAAAATCCCCCAGGTGATTTTCAAATCTGAGTAACTTTTCAGACTTAGATCCCATCAACTAACAGAGGAGCCGAGTTTCTAAAAGAAGGGATCCTGAAAAATCATGGTAAAAGTGATTTCTCCGGTCCTCCCACAATGGATTTCCCCTTATGATCACTTAACAAGTAACTGTAAACAGAGAAATCAGGGATATCAAATCATTTGGAAGAATGGTATCCCATGACAACCATAGACAGCCACCCAAGGCCGGCCAGTCTCTGTCATTGGCCATACCATTTGCAGCACAACAGCCACTTGGAAAAACTGTCCATAGCATCAGGGACAGAGAGTACCTGGGGGCCCAACAGCACAGGATACCTTGCACTATGCCTTACTGAGATTCTTCACTGACAGAATTTTCCCCTATTAATAAGAAATACCAATAACCCCACAAATAACAGCCTCCCTTGAGAACAAAGTTGGTGGCAAACTGATTCCATTGCACCTCTCCTCATTGAAATGGACAATGATACATTGTGACTAGGATTGACACATATCCTGGGTATAGATATGCTTTCTCTGCTCAAAGGCCATGGATAGGGGAGTCTATGTTCTGCCAAAGACCATTTGGATTGGGCATGCATGGGCATATCAAATTATCAACTCAATTTTTCCTGTTACAGACTTCCAGACCAGTGACTTTACAGCCCACTGGATGGATATGCCCCATCCCTGTCATAGGGTCATTGTCAATATTACTGCAGGCATGCTTAAAGACCAATCTACCAAGCCTTTTCTCACATAACTTTGCAATGAACCAAGGAATGTACTTTGAGTAAAGAAGGTACAGCAATGGGCATTTGAGCACGGGATCCCCTGGTTATCTCACATACTGAACAACCCAGAAGCTGCACACCCCAGCTGACCTTTGGAAGGCCCAGTGAGGTATCAGCTTGGAGATGACACCCTTATAGGACACTTTGACATCAACGGTTAGAAAACATGGATCTGAAACTGATGAATGTAAAGAGAAGTGGTATGACTCTTACCACCCTAGTGAGCCATTAGGAAAATCTGTCATTTTCCTAGCATTAGGCTCTTTAAGCCTGCTAGTCTTGGTTCACAGAAAGGAACTATTTCACTCTCACTGTGGTATCTCTTAGTCTCTCCTACCCAGTTTGAGGATCAAATGCAAGTGATCAGAGATTCAGACTCCTTAGGAGTGAGGTACTAGGTTTCCATACAAGACAAGCCATTTTTATTTGAAAACTTGTTACCTGATTGTGAAGGGAAAATAGAGTAAAGGAGGGAACTAAGTATTAGCTGTGGCCTGAGACCAGGAGCATTTCCAGGAATGGGGTTCATCCTCTGACCTGTGTCTTTTACTTTTCTACAGGGAAAGAAGCTAATTAGAACTCCTGGCAATTTCTCTCCAAATAAATGGACTTAATATTTGAAGATTGAAGATCTGGGTATCCAGGGGGCATACTGCATTAGGTGCTGTGATGTGCTTTTAGGATAACCTTCAGAACTAAAGCACTCATGCTTCTAGATGCTGGTTATTGTCCACTGATGGTGTACAACAACATCCTCCTTCTGCAGCCCTCCCACCTGCCATCACTATTGGCTGAAGAAGCCTCTCTTGCCCAACATAGCACTCACAGCAGGAGGTAAACATCCAACAAATGGGCAGTGCAAAGGTTTAAAAGATAGACATTATCTTCTCTCAACCCGGGTGAATTTGAAGGCCCTTTCTAGCTCTAATATTTCCTAGTGGGATTGACTAGGGCCCTTATCACAGAAGCTTCATAGTTCAGTTTGGACCTGCTCCTAAGCCTTCCTTCTCACTCTTTATTTATACAGTTCATGACCACTCCCTGAACGTAAAAAATACACTTCAGAATCTAAGGGATTAGACTCTCAAGGTACCAGAACAAAGGACTTTGTACTTACTGGATAAAAGACCTTTTCTCTACCCTAATTTTACCCTTGATGGGAGGGGCAGTACGTGTATTCTGCAGGTGGTGTGGTGTTAGTCTTTAAAGCAAGAAATTACTATCACTACAAATATATACAGGGAGACCAGAAAGGATATTGCTAAAGGAGCCATATTCTAATTGTCCAAATAAGATCTCCTACAAAGAAACCAGACTGAAAACTCTCTGAGTGAAGCTTTTGGTGTAAATCCATGCCTGTTCTTTCCTAAGAAGGAAGACTTTGGTCTTACCTCTGCAGAAAAACAGGTCACAGTGTCACTTTTTCTGTGGAGGAATGGCCAGTTTCCTCAAGCAAATCATCATAATGACAAAGTAGAGCTCTCTCTACAGTCCCTAATGGGAAGAACAGGAGACAGAGCTGGGTCCAACTGCCTCTGCTTCCCTAACAGGATCTTTAACCTTGGTCAAGATGTTTTCCGAATGGCTTTATACTAACTCATAACAGAGATAAAATCTCCCTGTTAAAATAGCTATAATATTACTCTCCTCAGGGGGATGCTGTCAGACTTTGCAAAGTGCTTTGTAGTGCCTTAGATAAAAGCAGAGATAAAGCTGCAGTGTTATTATTTTTCAACTCGGAGGGCTATTTGGCTAACCCTCTGCATGAACTCGCTCTAATAAACTGACTCAAAAGCCTTATATAAAGCTATAAATCCCATCACGCACTTCATTTCAGCAATGACAGGGAAAACATGATGACCACTTGCTGTGTGGGTCTCAGGAAGAATGACCATCCCACCCTGGGGAGCAAGGGGCCCTGAGCAATGAATTTCAAGTCATCTCATGAGCTGAACTGCTGACCCACCAAACTTCAATGTTTTGGGGAAAAATCATCTTAGATTCCCAGTGTGGATACCAAGACGCTCCCAGCAAGGCACTGCTGAACTTCCAACTGCATCTTGAAGCACTTCTTCCCAGTCCCAACCTACCCCTCCTCTCCTGGTCTCATTCTAACTTCAATTTCTGCTTTCCTGACAAGGATGCACCCCCATAGTCTGACTGGCTCTCTGGGCAGATGACTTGATAACCCCGAAAGCCTGAAGAGTCAGCTGTTCTTCACCTAGCCCACAGCTTGACACTGGTTTCACATGTGTTCAGTGACCACTTCCACATGAAATCCACTTCATTATCATCTCCAACAGGACTTGTAATTTCATGCTATTTGCATTAACCAAGTGGTTTAATTCAGATGTCATTTTCAGATGAAAATCCTCCTGAGGACAAAATTTTTAAAACCACCAAGTGAACTCAGAACCTAAAACCTAGGATATTTTTTAGCAACCATATTTTATATAAATAATTTCATAGACCTCTTCCATGAGTTGGACATATTAGTTTAGTAAAAGTGATCTTTGCTTTTAGGTCACAAGGAGGAGAATGATACTAAGGAAAATACAGATTTATCAGTGCTGCAGCCTAGAGGTACATTTCTAATCTATACTCTCACGGAGTAATGAAATG
The DNA here is from genome assembly GCF_030435755.1 of Ochotona princeps. Lineage (NCBI taxonomy): Eukaryota > Metazoa > Chordata > Mammalia > Lagomorpha > Ochotonidae > Ochotona > Ochotona princeps. Next base: position 17,572,690 of record NC_080834.1, on the reverse strand, counting down.
CTGAGTGGAATCCAGGAACAGAAAAAGTACATTAGAAAAAAAAACTAAGAAAATCTAAATTAAAGTATGGATCTAATTTAATAATAATGGTTCAATGTTACTTCATGAATTATAGCAAAAATACAATATAAAGTAAAATGTAATAATAAGGCAAATTGGGACTGAGGCAAATGAGAATTCTCTGCCCTATTTTAACCAGTTTTTCTATAATCTAAAACTGTAATTAAAAACTAGTGTGTCTGAAAGAAGAGGAAAGGAATAAAAAAAAGCCATAGAACACCAAAAACAGTGTCAGGGATATCCACAAGTCTGCCTTTTACTGACAGTGTGGGAAGTCATTTTCTGTTAGCTATAGTCAGCTCTGGTAAAGAGCTCTCATTGTTTTTAAGCACAGTTAGCATATCACACTCACCCAGGGCAGGCGGTCAGGGCAATGCCAGTCCAGAGGCTGCTTGGGGAGGACTTGGCACAGAAAAGTTTTCCTTCTTCCTCTGGAAGACGGCATGGGACTCTGAGGCTACAGACCATGCAGGCGGCTACTCACAATCGCATGAACATGACCATGTAGGCAGCTACTCCCAACCGCATGACCATGAAGACAGAGGGAAGAACAATGGGAGATGGAGCTCACACCCAACAGCTGCAAAGCCGGGTGAGAAATCTTTGTGCCACAATTTCATCTTCCTTGACAGTGACTGAGGACAGTGTGACATCTAACCTGCCACTTGCAGCATAAAAACTTCTAACTCAGCTTAGGCACTTACACAGTGTCACCTGTGGCCACCTGACTGGGCAGGGCAGGACATGGCTGAAGACAATCTATGTTCTACTCAAGTCACAGGCCCTGTGGCAGAGCTAATCCTGTTCAAAGTCACAGTCCTCAGAGCAACAAAGAGGAGGAAATGCTAGTTAGGAGATGGGCTCGTCCATTTCTATTCCACAGAATCTATCAAAAGTGAATTATCTTCCAACTCTGAGCCAGATCAAGTAGAGGCCAAAAGGTTAAAGCCTTATTTGAGTTTTACATTGAGCTTTCAGGTAGGTACAAAATGATGGACTTTTAATAACCATGGAGGCAGGAATCATTTTTTCTGTATTCACCTGGCATCCCCACAGCTTAGCACACTGGCAAGCATCCACTAAGAGTTCAATAAATATATACTGCATACAATAAATGTCATAAATGTATTTGTTTAGCTGTAGAATAAATTCTCAATATTAAAAAAACCATAAAACAGTTCCAACAGCACATCTAACCCAATGTCCTCAAAACAGAAACTTGCAGAACACACAATATCAACATTTAGAACTCACTAATTTTCAAGACTCTGCCTGAACAACAGTGTTCTCATCCTGAAGCTTGTTCTTTGCTCTTCAGAAACCTAGCTGTGCAATTCAAGAAAGTGTTTCCAAGATGACCAATGTGCTAGTTTATTTTATCTCACCAGTAACACATTCAGAAATCCTCTGCTGTTGTAGTAGGCTTCCCAGTTCAGACTGATGAGTGAGAAATGAACTTGCTGCTCTGTCATTAACAGCATCTTGCTAGACAGGAAGCAACTTCTCAAAAATAGCAAGCAATTCAGATAGAACAGTAGCAGTCACCTTTCCTCCCGTCCGAATTTGCTGAGCTGAGAGGGTGAGCACATTTTTTCTTTTTTCTGCTCAAAAGCTATGGCTGTCTCTTTAATAATATCCAAAACACGTGGGGCTACAGACCTTCTCTTGACTTTAGCTTGTATTGCTGATCCGAATCCTGAACTACAGACACACAAGGAGTTCCAACTAGCCTTCTGCAAGGTTTGGATTTTGTATACTGCTTTGTCTTACTTTTAAAGAAGCAACTCACAGATCCAAACGCAACCACGCTGACCATGTGACCACCGTACTACAAGGATTAATTTAGTAACGCTTGGTGAGCATAAAAATTGGGATTTTTTTTCCTTCCAGCCAATATCTACTTAATTCAATCAGTCCTTCTTTCCCTTCTTTATCCATTGAGCATTCACAGTGTCGGCTACACATCATAGTGTTAACAGTGAGCTGGGTGTTGGGGGTATAGTTACTTAGGATGATCTAAACCCATGAAATCTATTCCACATCCCAAACATCAGGCCCTCATTGAGTTAACCATCAGTGTAGCATTATTTCCATCCTGATTATCCCCCTGCCCTGTCAATCCTTAATGGGTAAAGTTAACTCTAGTGGTTCCAAAAACATTTTAAATTATGATTCCCTTTCTTTCAAATATAGCCTAATTCCCCTGTCTTAAGAATAAACTGGACTTACTGACTTGCTGCACAACATAAAATGGGGTAGAAGTGACAGCGTGTGGCTTCCAAGGGGAAGTCGCACAAACCATTTGACCTCCTCCAGCTTCCCTTCCTGGGACTCTGCTTCAGGAGAAACCAGCTACCACGGAGTGAGGGCAACCAGGAGCTGAAGCTTTCCACTACAATCCAGCAAAGAACTGTGTCCTGAAAGTAGCTGTGTGGATAATTTGTGATTACAGCCCCATTTGACACCTTGACCGTGGGCTCTTCAGATCTACAGAGCCACGGCCACTGGCTAACCTGTTTCTGAATTCTTGGTTCTGGGAAACTATGAGAAACCAGCTTATTGTTCTAAGTTAAGTTTTGGGATAGTTTGTTACATAGTAATAGATACTAATATGATGCCTAACAACAATGGGTTTTATGAATACATTGGACTGGTACTCAGGATCCTTACAAAGCATCTACTCAGATACCCTCTTACATTGCAGATAACATTTCTGAAACTCCCTTGCAGCTGGCATTCCAAATGTGACTGGAATTCCACCAATCAAATTGCATTGCTGTGAGATACTTTAGTATACTAAAGAAGGGTCTAGAAAGGAAAACTTTGCTTCTCTCGTTTCTACTGGCAGCACAGTTGTGGAGGGCTTTGGATTTTTGTGATAGCTCAAAGGTCCCAGTATCCTAACTAGTTTTCTGGTTGTCAGCTTTAGGATTCAGAGCATCCGACCTTCTCTTGTTGTTTCTGTTGGGCCTGGTGTGGCTCCAGAACTGACATAAGTGGGGCAGGGGGCTAGATATCATTGAAGGGAGTTGGCACTTTGATGCAGTCAGCTAAGCTGCCATCTGCAACACTGATATCCCATTTCACAGTGCCACTTTGAGTTCTGGCTATCAAGCTTCCAATCCAGCTCCCTGCTTATTCATCTGGAAAGGCAGCAGAACCTGACCCAAGTATCCAACCCTTGCCACCATGCGGGATATCCAGAGGGAGTTTCAGGTTACTGTCTTTAGCCTGAACAAACCCCGGCTGTTGAGGCAATCTGGGAACTGAACCAGCTGATGGAAGATTCTCTCTGTCTCTGTCTCTGTCTCTGTCTCTCTCTCTCTCTCTTTATATATATATATATATATATATATATATATATATACACACATATATATCCCTCCCTCAATTCTTCCCTCCCTCTCTCCTACTCTCTCGTCCCTCTCCTCCCCAACTCTGCATTTCAAATAAAAAGGAACTTGTTGCATCTTTCTTTTTGGGAAACTTAGAATACTAGGCTCCTACAAAGAACTTCTTTTCCTCTTCTGAGAAAATAATACTTCCCCTGCCCACTGTCTAGAGCCCTCTGAGGATAAGTGCTCCACCAACACAGCAGAGAACAATAGCAGTAGCAGGTAACACAGAGGTGTGAAACCTGGGACTAGCAAGAAAAAAATGGCAGTGAGGTAACCAGCTCCACAAAGCTGCTTTCTGAGAGAACAGGTTTGCTCTCTTTTGTTAGTTAGTTAGCTAGTTAGTTAGCTAGTTAGTTCTAGCTCTCTGAGTATTCATGTGCACCAGGACTTCCATGTATCCCCACCTGTGATGATTTCTGGGCTCATCCAGCAGAGCATCCACTTCAATCATCAGTGTGAGTGGTTCCATTATCAGACAGTGAGTCATTCACCCAAGATCAAGTGGTTGTCAGTGAAGTCAGAGCATGTCAGGAACTATCAGCACCAGAGATGTATTTCTTAACATACCCTCGCCCCATGATGGGCACATTTCATACTTAGGCTGCCAGTAGTAAGCCAGTCTTCTGTTTTATCACCCATCTTCCAGTTTCTCTGTGGGTGATGACATCTCGATACAAGTAGGGACAGAAATAAAACTTCAAATGCTGTCAATACCTGGTGTCCCTTTTGAACAACTTTCTTGAGTTTGCTTTGAAGCATCAAGCAAGGTTACAGCTGTACGTGCTTCACTTTGGAGAAGCACGAGTTGTAAAAATGTTCTTTCATGCCTGCATTTGTCTCACAGAAAGAACACTGCTTCTTGAAGTCAGCAGCTGTGTTGTGTTGGCTGTCCAGCCCCGAACTAAGCAAGTGCTTAATGCAGAGTGCTTAATGCAGGGTGGGCTTCCAAACTGCACTTCTTGTGCTCGTTTAAACTGAGGTAATACTGGCTTCCAAGTAAAATACCATGACTTGTATAGACTGATGTTATATTTATCCTTAGACTGTCTCCCCCTCCTTCTAGTCATTGGATTCTAGTCTTTAATAGTTATTGAATACAATGTTTTTAGCTAAAACAAAACAAAGCAAAACAAACAAAAAAACCTAACATCTTAGTGAAAGCACCCCATTACTAATTGGCCAGATTTACCAATTGCTTACCATCATGCAACCAGCAATGCAGTCAAGATAAAGAATCTGCCTACCTGAAACCCCGCTGTGCTTGTTCATGGTCAGTTTTCCCCACCATCAGTCCCTGACAGTCCCTGACCTGTGAACTTAAGTGTTTGTTTCACCTCTGTAAATATATTTGTGTAGCATGTTAAGTCATGAGGCAAATAAGAGTTGACCTGTTGGCTTCACTGACTATCCTTATTACCCACTGCCAGCCTCTTCTCCAAAGTGGTTGTACTGTTTTCTCCTTACACCAGCACTGCGTGTGACTTCCAGTTGCTTCACAGCCTTGCCAGTGTTTGGAATTGTTTCTTGTTATTACTTTTCACCAGCCATTCCAACAGGCATGCAGCAATCCAGGAACTCTTTATACAAGGACTGCTGAGCAGGGGCAGGAAAGAGAACAGAAACAGCTTCTTAATGCTGTGCAGGATTTTGTAATAATTGAAGCAATGAAGACAATTCAGAATGAGCCCCCTTGAAACAGATCATTAAACAACGACGTCACTGCACTATTCATTCTTTTGTCTGCAGGAAGAAACTTGGGTGTGGACTTTCGAATCCAAAGCCTTCAACCTGGTTTCTGTTTAATGTAGAAAGTGGTGTTGTCACTAGCAAGATATTTGGAAAACAGCTTCCACCTTGCCAGCATCTGACAAACAGAGCTTTAACGAAGTACCCAATAGTGTTCCCAGGAAATCTTCAAAGCTGAAATTGCTTTTTGATATTCTCCTGGCTACACAGTTGAATCTCATATATTTTATCACCACTTTGTATGATATTCTGTACACTTGAGGAACTCACTCCGTTCAGATTAAGTTTGCCTTGTCCCTAGAACAGTATGGGACAATGCAACACAGCCTAACTGTATGGCTGCTGAGCAGTGAGATATGGCTGCTGCTTCGTTTAAAATTTTAAACTGATTCGGAGTATGAATGAAAGAAGGAATAGGAAATATTTCCTTGATGTTTTATATTCAGTATAGTGGGCTAAAGTAAATATGTCACTAATTTTACACTTTAAAAAACTCTAATGCAATTATAGGAAATTTAAATTATCCATGTAATTTACACTTATTTCTCCTGGGACATGGTTGTTACTAAAGTCTTAAGCTTTAACTATATTTCCAAGATTTTTAGGATGTTCCAAAATGAAATTTTACTTTTACACAAATATACATCATAATTAAGATTCAATAATTAAGCACTGACTTCAAAAAATATTTGCATCCATATTTTAAAAAATTATATCCCTTTTTAGAGAACAGGGTGAATGTAAACAAAACACAAAATAAAAATCAAAACAGTAAAAATGATTAAATATTGAAAGCAAATAAAAAGCTAAACCAAAGACTGGTAGAAAATATTACAAAATATATATTTTACTGAAGGCTTGCATTCAGAATCCATAAAGAACTGTTATAATTGAATATTTAAATGACGGAAAATTTGAGTAAAAGGGGCAAAAGATTTGAAGAAAAATGTCACCAAAGAGCTTACATAACTAGAAAACAGCATGTGAAAAGGTGTTCAACATCAGTACTCGTGACAGAAATGCAGATATCAACTAAAATTGCTAACGCTGAGATCAGACTTTTCCAAGTGTTGGCAAAGATGAGTAGTAACTTGAACTCCGGATACTTTAGAAACAGCTTGGCAGAGTCTTATATAATAAGCGTCTACAGATAATGTGATTCCGCAGTTGTCCTCATAATTTATTTACCTAATCCCCACAAAGACTGGCAGCTGAATTAGTGCACTGTCCACATTGGCCCCAAACTGGAACCAAATGTCTACTGATGCTTACAGAAAAGCGTACTGTAGAATATCTATGTGGAATACTCCTTAAGAATTAAATAAAGCAAAAAGAATTCTGATGTCTGCACACTCTGGTTGAATTTCAAAAACATTATGCGAAGCAAAATTCTAGTACAGTGAAAATTGCATAGACTGAAAGCAGACCAATGGTTGCTAGGACCCCAGGAAGAAAGAAGGGAATTGATGGAAGAGGTACCTGACAAATCCTTCTAAAGTGACAGAAATCTCCTTATATAATATAACGGTGGCAGCATTTTACATGACTATAAACACTTGTTAAAGAATTATGCATTAAAGTTAATGTAATCTATTAATCATATAATTTATACCTCAATTAACAAATGGTTAATTGTGTTAGATGACGAATATCTTTATTTACTTTATGACAGTAACTATTTGGCTGCATGTGTCCTATAACACTACATTGTACCTCGTGAAAGTATACGATAATATTTTTTAAAAATTTAAAGAAAAAAGATAAAGTCAGCAGTGCAGTTATCAATGACAGGATGAAAAACCTACACTGCTGGTGAAGGAAGCACGAATTGGAACGATCACTTGGACAGCAACTTGATAATATCTGGTCAAGCTGACAAGATTCACAGCTTATGGCCCACCAATTCAACGTGAAATAGATTCTTTTAAGAGGGCCTCAGATACAGCCACGGTGAAACATGTGCAAGTGTGTGACTTAAATACATTTACACGTATCTCAAACATAAAGCTATGATCAAAAATGGATATTGCAAAACAGCAAACACAACATCCAAGTATAGAGAAATTTATATCATAAAGTTCATGGAAAATGCAATTAAAAGATAAGTTTATTTTTGGTGCCTCAGAATTTTGCAGTACTTTCATAACTTATTCATAATATGCATTTTCATGATTTTTTCAAAGACCTCTCAGATTTGAACAATCAGAAAAACATTTTGTTGTTATAAATCATAAAAGTTCTCAAGAACAGGAATTTATTAAATACAAATAAGAGAACATAAACCTAGACTCGGCAGACGTTTAAACGACAAAAGCTGTTATGATTTCTGAAAACAAATCATTTCTGAATGTTAGTATCAGTAACTTAGAAAATAAACTGTTAAAATGATGCATGCAATTATTAAAATGGATTTAGCATTAAGCAGTGTTTAAACACTACATGTGGAAATACACGTTTTGGCCAATATAAGCTCTATGTGGTATTCAAGGGCTACTGGGATTCTAGTCCTCGAGATGACACAGTGCAAGCTAGAGAGTGCTCAGGGCAGGGAATCTACTCTCTTTTTAAAAAGATTTGTTTATTTTTATTGGAAAGTCAGATATACACAGACAAGGAGAGACAGAGAAGAAGATCTTCCGTCCTCTGATTTACTCCCCAAGTAGCTGCAATGGCTGGAGCTGTGCCAATCCAGAGCCAGGAGCCAAGGCCTCTTCCAGGTCTCCCACATGGGAGTGCAGGGCCCCATGGCCTTGGGCCGTCCAACCTGCCTTCCCCTGACACAAGCAGAGAGCTGGACAGGAAGTGGGGCAGCCGGGATTAGAACTTCGCCCCTATGGGATCCTGACGCGTGCAAGGCAAGGACTCCAGCCACTAGGCTGCCACACTGGGACCCAGGACATCTAGTCTTAACAAGCGGTGCAAACCAAGATCGCCCCGGGCCGTCTAAGGCTGAGCTCTATTTTAATTATACTGAGCAATTCCCAAAAAGATGTTCCTCAATACGGAATTGGATCTGCTATATTTTGTTTTACACAGAGACTTGGAAAAGTAACCCTCAGCATCTGTGGGGAACCAGCACAGCACCTGAGTCTAACTGGGCTTGTTATTAACCCCTGGGTACACTGGCATGGTAAACAGAGATGGGGCTCACCTCTGTGTCCTACCACACCTCACATACCAGCACACCCTACTCAGCCCTGCCTCCTTTCGCTGCTCTCTGACTGATAGGGACCTTTTAGTTCTTTCCATGTCATCTCTAAGGTAATTAGCATCACTCAGAAAATATCTGAGCAGGATCTGTGGTAGAGAGCGCATGAGCTGTCACTCAGGAGAAGTCACAATAGGATTTGTGGGCAAATGTGGGACTTTAGAAATTCTTTAAGAGACAAGAAATGGTCATAAGTAACTTGAAGGCAAATGTATACAAATATATGTATATATAGCTAGCTAGTTAAAAATGGGGGTAAAAGATGATCACAGAAAATTTAGTAATGAAAAACAAAGTAAAAAAATCTAATCCCATCATGTTAACATGCCATTTTTTGGTTATATATTTATTTTCTTCTGGTATTTTTCTTTTTCATGGTTTCAATTACACAGCATTTATAAATTTTTCATTCAGGTTCAAATCACAAATGATTTTCCACGTTGTTAACTTTCACAGCTGTCATTTTTAACGACTATTCCATTATAAGAATGTGCCATGATTTATTAAACCACTATTCTACGCATGGACATTTTTACCTATATGATATTTTGCTCATTATAAAAATCAGTTCCATGAACTTGACGCTTATAGCCATTTCCCATTTCTAGTTTATTTTGTTCAGATAGACTCCCTTCAGTGGAATTACAAGATTAGCAGGCATGAAGGTGCTTATAATTCTTAGTATATATTACTATAATATTTTCCAAAAATGTGGCATTTAGCAACAACACCTCAGATGTGTCAAAATCCGGTCTGCCATCACACACATTAGGGCCTAAACATTAAAGAAGTACTTCAAAATGTGTTGTTAAGCCCAAAGCACTGGTGTTACCTGAGAAGTGTTAGAAATGTGAGCTCTCAGGTCAGCCCCACATGTCAGAACCTGACTCTGGGGACACAGCCAAGAAACGCAAGATGAACAGACTGTCCAGGAGATTTTGTGCACACCCAAGTCCAAGAATTACAGGTGTAAAAGCAATGGCTGTCCTCTTTGTGCTTCATTTTAAAAAATGTATTTGACAGGCAGGCGCACACACACACACACACACACACACGAAGAGAGAAGCACCATTACAGGTTCATTCTCCAAAAGCCCACACAAGCTGGGACTGGGTAAGGCAGAGCCAGAGAAGAAAACTCAACCAAACCCCATATAGATGGGCAGCAAGGACCCAATTACCTGGACCACCAGTGCTCCCCCTAACATCTGTATCAGTAAGAAACTGGACACAGAACAGGGCCAAGAGTCAAACCTAGACAATTGCGAGGCAGGCATTCCAACCTGCGTCTTACCCATTATGCCAGACTCTGGGTCCTAGCTCCACACTTCAGCTGTACAAAGCAATAATCTTTACTGTCCGTTACTTCAAAAAACTAATGGAAAACAAAACTCAAAGATAAGTTTATTTTGGTGCAAAAAAATTGTTCTACAACCTACAGAATGGGAGAAGATCTTTGCACACTACATAAGAGATAGAGGGCTGATCTCCAGAATATACAAAGATCTCCAGAGAAACCAAAACACCAGAACAAACAAACTGCTCAAGAAATGGGCAGACATTTCACAAAAGAACAAACCCAAATGGCAAACAAGCATATGAAAAAATGCTCAAGTTCCCTGGCAATAAGGGAAACCCAAATGAAGACAACAATGAGGTACCACCTAACTCCAGTAAGGATGGCACACATACATAATACCACCAACACTTGCTGGCGAGGTTGTGGGGAAAAGGGAACCCTTCTCCGCTGCTGGTGGGAATGCAGACTTGTACAGCCTCTATGGGAATCAGTTTGGCGAATACTCAAACAACTGAAAATCAACATACCATATGATCCAGCAATAGCACTCATAGGGATATATCCAAAAAATCTCCTACACAAGAAACCAACATGCACGCCTATGTTCATAGCAGCACAATCTACAATCGCAAAAACCTGGAAGCAGCCAAAATGCCCATCAATAGAAGACTGGATAAGAAAGCTATGGTTCATCTACTCTATGGAATACTACTCAGCTATTAAAAAAAACGAAATGCAGTTCTTTGTGGTCAAATGGGCCCGACTGGAATCCATCATGCTAAGAGAAATGAACCAATCCCAAAAGGTTAAATACCACATGTTTGCCTTAATCTGAGATGAAAAGACGACAACTTGGAAGATAGTACCTGTATATTGTAATATTAGTGCAATCTCTAACAACCTGTATCCAATGCAATAATGAGATATAATCTATAAACCAACAATTAATGTCAGAATACTTAAGATCTACATCGAAAAACTGTAAAACCTACCATACCCTCAATACGCTATGTTAACCTGTAATGGGGAGGGAGTGCAGGGAAATCTTTCAGGACCATAATAAGAGTGAGAAAAAAGTACAATATAGCCTATCAAGATCAAATCTGGTAATTCATAGACAACAGACTCAAAGCGGCACTAAACAACAATAAAACTACTATACCAATGCATGAGGGGGGAATCGGGTGCGATCCTGACAACCTCTTAACAGGAGGTCATGTGCGTGGAGCAGGGGGGCACTCCAGAGTGGAGCAGGTGGTAAGGAGGAAGCTTGGACCCCAACCATGAAGACTCCCAGACCTTCACCACAAACTATTAATACGAGCAACAAGGACTATATCCCAACTGCCAAGGAGGCCACAGGGAATTGGATGCCCTCGGAGGCCGAGTACTCTGAGGTCACCCACCCCCAACCGGAGCTTCCGCAGGGGATGGAAGAAGTCCAAACACTACCATGCAGAAACCAACGTCATTGGAAAGACAACCAGAAGCCCTGAGCGGTTCGCAAAAACAGAAGAACCATAAATGTCCTTCGGGACCAGGGAGGAGAGCTTTCTCTGGTCCGAGAGTCTGGCTCCACCTCTGGACCCCCACCCTCCCTCGCAATGACCATCGGGACCGCTCAGAAAACCCCTCACAGCAAACAAACAATCATACAAACTAAAAAAAAAAAACTAAAATAAATAGACAAACAACAGAAAGTAAAGCTTGAAATCTGACAGGAAACAGCTGGCATGGATGGGCTCATGCCTCGCTGGGTGGGACACAAAGATTACTCACTCCTCACCATGGTGTTGAGGATTTTTCTGCACACCACCCCCCCAAAAAATGTTCTGCACCTTAAATGTCGACAAATGTCTTGTTAGAGTTACAAGCCAGTCTAGATTATCCTAAAATCTGCCAAGATCAGCAAAATTATACTTCAACACAACAAATGGCTAAATACTAAAATGAAATAGACACGAGACAGCTGAATGGTACCTTATAGCCTTTTCAAGGTATATAGCAGCCGGTCCTGTATATAAACTAAAATTGAAATGTCAATGAGCTAATCATAGGTTGTGGTTAGGACTTGCTTTTTTCTTTTTATTTTCTTTTTATTTTCTTTTTTTAACATACTGGTTACTCAAAACCATGTCAATTCCATAATGTTGCAAATTGCTGTTGATGTTATATTGGGACTCTTAATTGACTGGGATGATATTCTACCAGCTCTAACTTCAGACCAGAAATGGTCTCCCCAAGAAACTGTTCAACCCATCTGGACAATAAGTAGCTGGACTCTATGCTTGGTATATTTTTGCAAGGAAAGAATCTTGATTGAATTTGAACTGTAATACTGCATCAAGGTGGAGGAATCCACCAGGGGGGAGGGGCGTGGGGAGGGGTGGGGGGATTCCCAGAGCCTATGAAACTGTTACATAATGCAAAATAATTAATAAAAAAATTGTTTTAATTTGTGTATAGTCTTAAAAGATATACATGCTTACAGGTTTTTAAGTATTGTCATGTTACATATATGCACACATGTGTACCTACATTTGTGTATGTTAATTAAGGGAATTGTAGGATTGTGGACAGATTGAAATGAGTTTAGTCCATGTAGAGAGGGGTGGCTAATTTCATGGGGTGATGTTTAAGGGTAATTTGTTTCTTATTTTATTATGATTTTGGAATTATTGGTGTAACTAAATGTTGTTATATTTGTTCACCTACTGTTTTCAATATTGAAGACTTCAAAAATAAATAAAGTTTGGTTTTGAGCAATCAAATTTTGTTTTAAAGAATGGCTTATTACTAAATTATACACTTACAAAAACAAAGTGAGAGCAAACTTCGCACAAGCATGAGGAGACAGGAAAACTTACCTAAGGGAATGACTAAAGAAAACATTGCATCTTAATTAGCTGGAGTGAGAAGCTAATATTAGATGATACTAAAATGAAGCATGACTTCACTGCCCTTTTTTAACCTGGGTTTTGAGTGAAAAATCTGCAGTGAAAGACTGAGCTTCCAATACACCTGTGATATCTGAGGGCTGGAGTCATTTCTTCTACACTCAAAGTGGCAAGGACTGGCCACTGCTCATTATCTTGGCTGAGGTGCTCTCAGGATGACCAACAAACTGGAAAAAAGATAGGAGTGAGGAGCCGGAGGTGGCCAAGAAAACTGAGTCATGAAGAGTGTGCGACATTTCATTTTGATTAAGGCCTTGCTGCTTAGTTATACTTACAGTATGTATTCCACTAAAAAGTGAAAAGGAAAAAGCTCATGTAATTCATTGGCTGAAGTCTCATTTCAAAACAGTAAGTTAGCCAAAGCGGAGCATGGGTGTGCTTGCTAGTCTTTTGATGATCCTAATTAGATAAACCTGCCATCTTGTGTGTGCATGTGTGTGTGAGTGTGAGTGTGGTAGGGAAGGAAGGGTGAGACAATTCCAGCTGGTAAAGGAAAGAGTCAATTTGGATAGTTTGATTTTTATGGTTTTTGTTTCTTTTTTTCTAACATAACTTTTAATCACAAAAAATATTGGAAAAATTAATCACTCAGTGTACCTGAAAATTTCTTTCCAGCTAGGGTTCTGTGACCCATTGGTGGATATATGAACAGAATTTAGAAAGTCTGAACCCTTTGAAATTGTGAATACCAAGTTGTTTGCAGATGTGTTGCACATTACTTTATGTGAGCAGGACGACAGCTTCTACTGGATAATCAAAGATGTCGACCTGTGCACCGTTAACCACCTGCACTAACCACTTACTGAAGGATGGTAACCTTCCTCCTAGTCACCATGGGCATTCGGGTTGACTGCAGACTAGGGTGGGACAAGGCTACCTCTAAGCACCAACCAATAGTGTGGATGGCTCAGTGGTGGAGGTATCAGTTTGGATGAACACAAATCAGACCTGAATTTTCACACCTCACCCTCTCAAAATTGGAAGTTCGGCTGCTCTAGAGGGGCCAGGAAAATAAAAAAGAAAGGACAACATTTCTAGGGCCCAAGTAAAAATAAACAAATAAATAATAAAGGAAGATTCTGTGGATCAAGAACAGTGAAGAAACACACGGCTGCCACCAGCTGCTGAAGTGAGACACCATACTACCACCACAGACAAAATTACACTGTGCCTTCACTCCCAGTTCTAGCTGAGCAAGAATCCCACAGCCACCCACAACTGTGACGTCAGCCAGGGAACGAAGTGGGCTCTGAGCACTTGCCAGGCTTCATTGCTTTCCATCCTCCATGGGAGTAAGCACTATACTGGGCAGTGAAAACGCAGCCAGTGCTCATCTGATCCACTCTAGCTCTGAGCACAATTAACATGAGAAGAATGCAGCAGCCCCTGTTACTGGTCACACTGTCTGAGGACCTTGTACCCCACTAGGGTTTTAAGTCTGACCTAGAACATTAACATGAACTGAGAGCACACTGCTAGCTTTCCAACCCCACCCCCATCCCTATCACCAGCAGGACCCCAGGCAAATAACAGGGCAGAAGCATCATCTTAAGGCAAGCAGAGGCTGCCACAGATTTTGGGACTGTGACCAGGGGGTTTTATCTGGGGGGTAAATCTGTGGTCCCCACTGACATGTACAGGGGCCTGGAGAGTTAGCAGGGGTTGGAACACCCACTTAAGCCTGTGAGGTGCTCACTCCTGGGCTCCTCTCCCCCGCAGCCTCACAAGGCTGAAAGTGATTATCCTGCTCTCTGGAACTGTGGGAGCCCTACAAGTTATGACAGCAGGAACTCTGTGACTTCATGATAAAGTATGGAGTGTGGCTGGGTCTTTCCGTCTCTGGCTTTCAAGGCTTAGAGTTCCCTGAGGGCCTGAAGTAGGTCAGTGCAGATGATTCAGTGCTGGGGGGGAAACTGCTCAAATTCTTTGAGTGATCCTTGCAAATGCACGGGTGAAGCATGTTCTCACTGTGAGCTCTTCCTGATCATGGATCACCTTGGCAGGCAGGAGGCCAGGCAGTGATGACAGTAACGGATGAGTTTATACCTTCACCTGCTGCTGCCATGCTCAATGTAGGGATCATACTGGACTGGACACCACAACTGAGTACTGATCAGAACTTCCTGGGTTGACTTAGCACACACCTTTGAATACATACTTGAAAAAGCAAACACTGTACTAAGTCAAAGATAAGATTTTCTCACCAGAGAAGAAAATCAACAAATTGTTCCATAAATGCTTACAAATAAATGGAGAAACACAGGAGCATTATCAAGGGAGACAATATCACTTCCCAAAAGGAACACAACAATTCAATATTAGAATGAGAAAATGGAGGAAAAGATGCATGAAATCCTGAAAATAAATTTTTAAAAAATGAAGCTAAGATTAGTCAAAAACAACAAGAAGCAAATGCATGAATTAAAAGTTTCCCATGATTGAAATCTGAAGAGAAATCAAATTGAAATATTACAAATGAAGAACTCAATATGCCAAATAAAAATACATTATAAATTCTTGCCAAGAGACTTGCTGAAGCAGGAGAAAGAATCTCTGAAATATAAGGCAACTCTTTGGAAATAACTTATTCAGACAAAAAAAAAAAAAAAAAAAAAAGAAAAACTGAGAAAAACGGAAAACAGTTTCTGAGATCTATGGATATTAACAACGATCTGACGTATGTATCTCAACAGTTCCTGAAGGTGTGGAAAGCAAATGGATTAGAAGGCCTGTTCAGAGAATTAACAAGAGAAACATCCCTAAGTTGGAGAAATAAAGTGATATTCAAGTACAGGAAGCACACAGAGCTTTTAATAGACATGATCAGAAAAATATCCGGCAAGACACATTACAGTCAAACTTCCAATAGCAAAACATAAAAAAATGGATGCTAAAGTGTGCATGAAACACCAGATTAAATCAGAGATTCTCCAATAAGAAAATACAACTTAGGAGGAAATGGACAGACATAGTCCAAATCCAAAAAGAAAAAGAAAACCTGTAAGGCTAAAATATTACACCCTGCAAGTTCTCATTTATACAAGATGATACAAAAAGATCTTCCAAAACAAACAGAAATTGTTGGAAAAATTTGTTACCACTCATCCAGCCTTACAAATAATGTTTAAAGATGTGCTATGCACATAAACAGAGAATGATAGTTAGGATTATGAAAGAATATTAGGGCAGAGAATCTCCTAGTAAAACAAAACCCAAAGCAAACTGTAGGAATATATTCAGAAAAATGGAAGGGTCAAGTCCTTACTTATCAATGATCACCTTGAATGGAAACATACCTCATTGAGATACATGTAGACCAAAAGTGAAAGGTTGAAAAAAAAATAGACCATGCTGATGGAAAGGAAAAAATGCAGGTATAGCCATCGTAATATGAGACAAAATAGACAATACACCAAAACTGTCCCAATGGGCCAAGAAGGGTCTTATATAATAACTGGGAGATGTGAATACAGTCAACGTCTCTGCACCAACGCCATAGCACCTAGCTATTTGAAACAAATGTTAATGGATCTAAAGTGATACACAGTCTTCAATACAATAATAAAAAAGAACTTCATCACCACACTTTAATCAATGGACAGACCACCCAGACAGAAAATCAACACAGATGATAGAGCTGATCTACACTACTGATCACGTGGATCTAATTGATATGTGCAGAACGTTTGATCCCGCACCAGGAGAGTTCATTTTTTGTCTTCATTTTTTTTCTCTAGAATTTGCCATAGGTTAGGATAGAATGCAAGTGTTAACCAAAAATGCAAGCCGGAACCAAAAATATGCAAACGCACAGAAAAAAAGCGATGCATTTCTGAATAAACAGTTTGTCATAGAAAACATAAAAAAGGGAAATAAAAACATTCCTGGAAACAAGTGAAGATGGCAGCATAACATATCAAAACTTATGGGATACAGCAAAAGTAGACTTTACAACAGTTAGTGCCTACATCAAGAAATGAGAAAGGTATCAAATAAGTGATTTAACAATGCATCTCAAAAACCTAGAATAGCAGCAAATCAAACACTAATTTGGTAGGAGAAAAGAAATAATTAAATTTAGAGAAGAAACAAAATTGAGACTAAAGTTAGATAATAGAAATCAGAAATGAAAAAAGAGCATTAAGGTAGACACCATGAAAAAAAGAATCATCAGGAATTACTAAACAGTTACATGCCAATAAATTGACAAATGAAGGTGAAATTAATAGATTTCTGGACACGTAAATGTTGCTATTCAATATGAATATGGAACTTTTAGTTAGCTGCATTAGGAAAGGAAACAAACCAAAGGGATCCAACTTGTAAAAAAGAAAGTCAAATTACATCCATTTACAGATGACACAATTCTATATATAGGAAAACCAAAAGACTTCACTAAGAAGCTAGGCTTCATTCTTCAGTAAAGTTGCTGAACACACAAAAATGTGTAGCCTTTACATACACAAATGGTGCTATGGCTGAGAAAGACCTTGTAAGGTCAGTCCTATTCACAATGTCTACAAAAAATCTAACAAAGCAAGTGAAAGGTTGCTACAATAAAAATCACAAAATACTAAAGAAAAAAATATAAGCACACACACACACATACACATACAAAGGGAAAGTTTTACCATGATTATAGATTGGAAGAATTAATATAATCAAAATGTCGATACTCAAAGCAAATTACAAATCCAATGCTATCCTAATCAAAATACTAATAACATTGTTCTGGGGTCTAGAAAAAATGATGCCAAAATTAATATAGAAACACAGGAGACCCCTTAATAGCTAAAACAATCTTACAGAACAAAATAAAGCCACAGCAATCACAATATCAGATATCAGTACACACCAGGGGGCAACAATAATCAAAATACCTTGGTACTGAGTGGGAAGTAACACCATGACCCTAAATACGTATCATGAAATACTTGAAGTGTATTTACTTCATATTATGCAAGAAAAGAAAAAAGGAATAAAAGTATGAGTACATGCTCAGAGGCTCCATCCTCCTTACATCCATGTCTGTATAATCTTAGAATCTCTCCCCTCCATGCCCGTATTTAACCCACAGGCTTTAGGAGATGCATTTTATAGCAGTGATCGCAGCTGGACTCTGGAACCCAGCAGACCGATGTAGCAACAAAACCAAACTTCTAACATCTCCTCTTTCTTTTTATTTTTCCATCTTTTTCCCAGTAATTATGTCTAGTTTTGATGATTTTTACAGTTGATTAAAGTGATAAGGGTCAAGGGCTACCGGAAAGTGGGTGAGACCGTTACTTCCACATTCTCTTTTTTTCCCTTCCTGTATCTTGTACAGATAAGGGGAGAAGTCACACCAAACCTCCCAAACACCTCTCTACCCTGTATCTCCTCCTTCTTAATCTTTGTTTTTGTGATTTGCTGGAGCTTGGGTGTGATGGAGAATGCAGGCTAGGGGATCATTTAGTCTCACCTTCATTGCGCATTTCTAAATTTTATGTTCCTGAGCAAGCTATAGCAAGCCATTTATGCTTCTGAGCCTTGGTTTTCCAAGTTATATTACAAAGGAACACCAACAGTGTTTCCTATATAAGAGTCAACTTTAGGATTAAATGAGATAATGTGTCACAACGAGCTCCAAAGCATTTGTATTAAAATCAATTGCAACTACTATATCAATACCATTATCTCATCATCATCATCAATCATCATCAAGAGTTTGGCTACACTGGGAGAGAGAATGATTTTATTAGTGAAATAACTTCAGCTCTTTGGGCCCATTGACTCCAATTAAACTACCTTTTTGGTGTTTTTTCTTAAAAACATGTGGCTTCCAGGTCTCTTCTTTCACCAATGGGAATAAATGTGTGGAGTAGTCCATAAAAAGCAAACTAATAGTTACACAAGTACTCATTGGCAGCAAAAGAAATAAACTGTTTCAGGAAGCAGTGAGAAGTAGCAAAGCAGAGTCCTGTGTTAGTACCCTGGATGGCACAGCAAGATCTCTCAAGAGTCACTGAAGATGTCAGTCATTTCCAGCCTACTTATAAACCCTCAGGACTTTGGAAAACTGACGTCTAATTAGCTATTACTACTATCATAGCATTGTTGGCTACAATGGCCAGAGCTGAGCCAAACCAAAGCCAGGGGACTTATCCTGGTCTCCCACGCAGTTGCAGGGTCCCAACATCTTAGGCCTTCCTCTACTGCTTTTTCAGGCCACAAGAAGGGAGCTGGCTGGGAACTGGGGCAGCTGAGACACTAAGGGCACTCATAAAGCATCCAGTCGCATGCAAGCTAAGGACTTTAGCCACTAGGCTACTGTGCCAGGCCCTATAACAAGATTTTTATCTCTTGCCTTTTCTCCTTTTTTTCCTCTGTTATAGTCAGGATCCAGTAAATTTGTTCAGGCCTTTACATCAGATGTGGTAATAAATGTAAATACAATATGAGTATATATATTTTTGTAGACATAAATACCCAGGATCTAAGACTATCTATCCATTATATATCCTTATTGTAACATCAGAACAGGTCATAAATTCAATTAATCCTGGTGTACCAATTAACTCAGCAATTTTATCTCAAAATATTTTTCTAACTTTTAGATAATCCATAATTCCTGAAACACCCACCTATTTCTTTTTAAAGTATTATATTCCAAAATTGAGTTTCAAACATTATACTTCAAAGGTAACACTTTAAGATAATCCAATGAGAATTTAACTCAATCAGTTTTAATATACTAATTATCAAATCACTTAGGAGAACTTGCTGAAACAGAGAAAGAATACAGAGAAATTATAAATGTGATCTTGTGACAATAGCACTAAACCGAAATTAGGAAGTTCTGAATTCCAATGTCAGCTCCACCAAGTAGTCAACCTGCTATTTATTGGAAACTATAAATAAATTTTCTTTCTTTGCCTTGTTACTAGAGTTTCTGTGGGGACTCAATGAAACACAGAATGTGAAAACTCACAGATAGCTATGGAAGTACAAGAAATTCCCCACAAGCTAAATACACAGGATTTCTAGGTTCAGACACATGTGCAGAGGTTTCCAGGCAACTGGAACATTAAGAGAGGACACTTGAGATGCATACATAGAAAAAAACAATCATGACCCTAAAACAAACTCTGAATCTTCTTAGGGCAGCTCTGTGTTTGCAAGATATCTGATCAAACTGGCAAATGTCAGGATTTCCATATACAGAATTTAATCATAGGAGCCAGGTGTGGTTTAATTTCCAGAATCCCTACCATCTGAACATGCATTAGAAGCCGGTCCCTTAACAACAGAACTTGTCCTGGCTTGCCAGGGGTCAGCCCATTGACTGCTTAGATGCCATATGCAAGGGAGTCCAGCTTCAATACCAAAATTGTGTTCAATCTTTCCTCGTGGAAGAGTCCTGATCTTCTGTGAACCTAGAGATCAGTTATAGGCTGATTGGAGGGGCCACTTGGGAGATATCCCTGTAACTCCAAGAAATCAGCAGTTCAGGTCCATGTTATCAGTGGTTCAAGTTGGAATTGTTGCATCTGGTGCTGACAAGAGTAGTATTTCCAAATTGTTATACTAATTTTTCCACATGGAACCATCTGACAAATTTAAGGGAGTTAGGGAATTAGTGTGAAAATTTAACTATAATCTAGTACCTGCAAATAATCCACTTTTCTGGGGCATTCAAGGTTTTTCTGACGTAATTTTTCAGTCTAAGAGTATCAAAGCCAGATTACAAGAATCCTGTCAGTGGCTGTCAGGCTGCTGTATGAATTCTAACTGCATTTGTTATGTTCTGTGGTTTCTTGACCCAGGTCTACAGTTACATGACTGAAGAGTGTGAGGAAAGTTGCAACTGAATAGGAAGCGGGAACTAACGATGTAGTTGCTTTTAAACTGCAAAAGTTCATTTATAGTTGTATGTGGAGTTATCTAAATTCTCACTTGCTGTTCATATTTAAAAGAAGATTTGGGTTTTAAAAATTTTTTTTCAACAGTGAAAATGGTTGCTAAGCAACCCTTTCCTGCACTCCATGATTTTGATATGATTTCCACCTGCTGGAGAAAAACATCAACAAAATTATTTCTTTGAAAATCAAAGAAAAATAGGAAAATAAGCCAGTGACTCAAATGGGCATATGATACACTTACAAGATTCCAAAATATTTCAAGTATATGTATGCATTTTTTTACATAAAAATAATGTCAAAAAATTTACAGTTACTTTAAAATTACACAATACTCCAGGCTCCACAAAATAACAGTTCAGTATCCCATTTCTGAAATACACATTTTTTTGCATTCAAAAACAGTATGTAGTTGCCTGTGTGATGTAAATCAAAGTCCTATCCTTCTCAAGCTGCTCATTGACACTGCGTGCCTGAAGGTGCCACCCGGGAGGTGGGCTTTTAAGCTGAGCATATGTAAGAAGACGACCTGATGTTCCCCTGGGAGGCACAAGATGTGGTCCTGGGGGGCGGCCCAGCCAGGCCGATCCGAGAACGAGGACTCAGCATGACAAGACCACCACCGCAAGGCAGTGAGGGGGTCCCTGGCTATGGGCGGCCAGTGCACCAAATGGTGCCAGGCTCTGCCTGCTGGCCGCCCGGCAGCGAGCTTCAGAGTTTTTATTATCAGAAATAGCTGCTTAGGGCCACCCTTAAATAAGGCCAGCCTTTGTGTAGGTGAGAGATAATTTTCTGTGTATTCCCAGTAATAGTAACCATAAACACTAGGGCAAGAGTGGGACAGAGACCTGAAGGTTTGAATGAGAGCACCCATAAGAACTATTAGAGCCAGACTGATCCACCAAACAAACCAGGACCCAGAAGCTCAAGAGGACTAGTAGGGAGATAGTGGGCACCTCCTTCGTAGTTTCTTTTAGGATCCCCGCAATCGAGCTTTCGGTCTCTGGAAGATAAACATCAAATGACAGAGGACAGAACAAGTCAATCGACCACCTCAGCTGTGTGTTGACAATGAAAAAATCGGGCAACTGGAGACTAAATGATGGACAATGTCAATCAGTGGATTCTCCAACGACCGCAGCGTGTCTAGAGTGGTGAGACTGGCAACAATACAGTTCTGTAGAACTATCAAAACCACTTTGCCTGCTCTGCCTTTGGACCAGAGATGGTCTCCCCAAGAAACTGATGGACATTTTTGGACGGTGGGATGCGGGACTTCTTGCCTGGTGGATGCGCGCAGTGGGGGAATCCCAGCTGAATTTGGTCCGTGGTGGTGCAACAAGGTTGAGGAATACATTTGGGTGGGTGGGGGGGGAGAATCTCAGGGCCTATAGAACCATGACACATAATGCAATGTAATAAAAAAAAAACAAACCAAAAATGTAATATGGCAATGGGGTGGGGTGGTCCACCGAGGGGGGAGGGTACAGGGAGGGGTTGGGCAAAAAATAAAAAAAATGAATAAATGAAAAAAAAATGAAAAAAAAACTTTCCTTATCAATGTGGCAAAATAGCAAGTAAGGATCATGGTTCTGTAAGCAGACCCAGGGACAAGGCAGTTTTGTTGTTGTTGTTGTTGTTTTTACTATGACTCAGTTATTTCTGGGTTTTATGGTACCTTATAAGTTACATAAAATAAGCTTACAGAGGTTTGTTCCCATTTTGGTTGAACTTGGTTCATCAATTAATTTATTGATAACGAGCTTAATTAAACCATAAATTCATTTCCAGACTATTTTTCTAAATCGTTTTGAATATTTGACCTAGCTCCTAAAGGACCCAAAGATTGAAGGTTCCAAAATCTGTACTTACATTTACTTTTAAGTTTTTGGAAATCCCATCAGTGGATGATCTCGTAATTACCATAAAAGAAAATGCCCTCTTCGTGGCTTGTGTATTCAGAGAAGGGAACATCAAGGATGTTATGTCCAGTGTTTGGGTGTGAGCTCTGAAGGCAAACTGCCCAAATTCCAGTATGGCTCTGCTGACACTCTATGTCTATCCCACCAAATGAAGGGACAAGCACATCTGCTTCGCAGACTTGAGCAATCAAATTAATTTTCACATGTATGTTAAAACTGCATGCAATTGTATTGGGCACATGATAAATGCTCAATAAATCATAACCATAATGATTAAGTTCTTCCACCCTGCATGGGTCAAGTGCAAAGCTAATGTGTTGGTGATGGGAACACAGTGGCATTCCCAGTAGTCTCTTGATCATGTCCTAAGTTTTGCTAAACTTCAACCCAAAGGGGAGTGTGGGGGGAAAAAACAGAAAATACAGAAGAGTTAGTCATGCAAGCAACTGGGTCACTCTTCAGAGCTCAACATCACTTGAGCTATGAACCATCTGGCATAGCCAGGAAGAGTGTAGTTTCTATCTCAGGATAATGACCTTATATTTAGAAAACAGGTGCATAGATTACAAAGCAAATTAACTGTATAGGAATATAGTTATAAATTTTTCATATATAGTTTATTTATTAACATAGCAAGTAATACTTGTTAATCTGTATTGTTTCAGAAAGTTTATGGAAAATGAAATAAAATGAAGTTATCTTGGTAGAAAAAAATGGAAATCTGCTTTAGGGGAAGGTTCAAAAGTTAATGAAAAACTATGAGTGGATTTTAAAAGTTTTAGCTTAAGCTGAGAAAAAAAGAAAATGAATCCCCCACAAACATGACTACGAAATACAAATAAAACACAAACATGGCTATGAAATATAAACCAATTCAGAGCCCGTATTCCTGGCACCCACTTTTATCAAACTCTCTCCACAATCAGGTGCCAATCAATTCAATATCACTCATATGGTCCAGAGTTCACCAAAATTATTCAGACTATTCATCCAGTTCTAAACTCAGCAGCCCTGCCCTGCCATACCACTTCCTTCCCATCAAAACCCCAATAAAGAATGCGAGCTATGCTCTGCCCTTCGCTTCTGCCTGTTGCTTCCCTGGCGCTTCCCCACGTGGACCTGTGTGGCTTCTCTTCTGAGAGGTCTGCGAGTATACAAGCCTCTTAAATTTCCATGGGTTTCTGTCTTACCATGTCTGATTGAAAAAAATCTCAAGCACAAATCTTAGCACTCTAGCAGTCTAAGAACTTCATCATTTTGGCATAACGATAAGTGTAACTGATTTGGGGGGAATGTTTACAACAAATACAATATGACATATCTATGATGTCTTTTAGTGACAAAGCCCAAGTACTGACAATTCTATAACAATTTTACTTTTATCTCCAACTGAAGAAAATGTTTCATTTCAGGTAGAGGTTAGACAAAAATTAAAAATGCATGTTTTCCCATTCAAGGTCATCAATTCTGAATTCAGAGTCCATGAATCCCAGGTTAAAAACTCCTTTAAACTGATTTTGTGCTGATCACAAACATCTTGGTGGCACTACGAAACCCAGGTCTGATTTGGAGTATGAGAACTCCTGAAACTTCCCTTCCTGTCAAGCACTGCAGAACCAAGGTAAAATCCAGCAGTTCTACCGCCCACACTCCCAAGGCTTCTCAGCGCTTGCTCAGCACCAGAAGGGGGACGCTTCCTTCCTTGCTCAAACTGCCCTGCTCAGCCTCCTACAGGGTTTACAGCATGATCCCTGCCACTGTCACTGGTCTCTGACATGATGACTTCCTAAGATTTGCCAGTTCTATAAGCTTCCAGAACTGCCAATCAAGAAGCAGAGTCCTGGACTAGTGTTTTGAGTCTATTGAGACTCTAGCGGGAATGTGGTCTTGTGATCTCTTTATGTTTTACTTGTTGAATATCATGGTTAGTGGCAAATTAAGCCTATGGATATAGACTGCACTAAAATTACAACTCTACAAATACTGCTGAAGATGAGAAAGAGTGAGAGAGAGAGAAGAATGGGGGTGGCAGGCAGAGGAGCAAGGGAAGTGTTATTGCCTTCTGGGAGATGTGCCTCAGAATGCATGGAATCTGTTGCTTACATTAGTAAAAAATGTAAAATTAAATATATATATATACAGTATCTTTTAAACCAAAAACTGGCTTAGAAGAAAACTGGTACGTGCACATACAAGGCAATTTATATTAAAATTACAAATGAGCAGATCCTTTGAGTCAGCATTCTACTTCTAGGAATGTATATACATACCTAATTCTATAAGTGCACAGGAATATTTATTGTTGCATTGCTTATAAGAAAAAAAGACTAGAAACAGCTCAAATGTCTATCAGTCAAGGACTGGTTAAATGAACGGTGGTCCATCCATATGGGAATTGCTATTGGATTTCTCAAACTGAAGGAAACTCACTGTGCACTGAAGTGGAAACATTTTCAAGATATGATATGTGAAGAAACAGCATGCAGAAAAAAATGTATGCATTGTGTGCTCCCTGATGTGTAAATAAAATGGACGGAAAAGATATATTTGTTTGTGTGTAGAGAAAGTAGCAGAAGGTACAAGAAATTAAGTGGTTATTTGTGGAGACGGGGGAGTCACGTGGGTGGGAGAAAATTGTTGACCTCCACTTTCATACAATTTAGGGTCTCCATCGACATATTTAAACTAAACTAGAACATTTATTCAAAGCATTCTTGAGACGTCCTCCATGGTATTCCCCCACATCCACTCTTCGTAGGCCAGGCATTCACTACTTACAAAGGATAAATATTTGTTTACCATGCGAGATTGCCCGGGGCTTCCTCTGACCAGAACCATTATGAAATGTTTGTTTCTGTAGAAGATGAAGGCAATCCCCAGAAGCAAGCATCAGTGAACTAGAAAGCTTACATTTATGAATTGCAAAGGAACCTGCCTGTGAACACATCAATTTGGAGTGGACTAACTACCACTGGAAAGCCACTCTGACCAGTTAAACACATACTGTTGACTGTAGTTAACCTGTGAGGGGATTGTCCAGAGAGCAAACATGTACAGCACATTTCCGGCTTCCCTGGACAACAATTCTTCTTGCATTTATGCTTCTTAATCTGTTCCTTCTTCCCCCTACTCCAGACCTTGTACACTCATGGAATGGAAATTTTAGCATTAAACTAAGCAAATCACAATTACAAAAGCAAATCTGCCAGAAAAATCATCACGCAGCCCAGCATAAAGCCAAATATAACAGACTTTTGATGATCTACTACTTTGAAATGCTAGGTCCATTGGTAAAATAGCCAGATGCAGCTTGCAAAAGACTTGAGACTGGAAAGAGTCTAATAGGCTCAAACTGGCCTCTTTCACCAATCTGTGACCTGCTCTCTACACTGACCCTTCAATCTAGCAAGCTGTTCTGCTCATTGCTCCCAGCACAAGCCATGCACCCTGGCCCTTCGGTTCTGCTCCTTCTGCACCAGAAGGCTCACCACCTTTCCTCCACTCCTTAGGGCTTCATCTCCACCTAAGCCCACGTCCTTGGAAGTCTTTCTAGTTTGCTCTTATTTCTTCATATTTCACTATACCCCTCTCTTTGTAAACACAATTTTATCTTCCCAATAAATCTAGGAACTCCTCCAGAACAGGTTATATATTGTCTTGGATTTCTCTCATTTCTGAGATCCGTCATATAGCAAGCCTTAAGGAATATTAAATGAAAACAAGTAGAAATTAGATTGCTACTATCCAAATAGATAGAGTACTAAGGATGAGTGTGTATGTTGAGAAATGAGATGGCATTTGTTCAGTGTCTCTAATATTACTTTCAGGTACGTATGTTCTGACTGCTGTTCACTTTTCAAATCCAGTTGCTTAATTTTGAACACTAGCAAGGAAAGTTAAATTTTATTGCTGTGGAGATATACACACGCACTTAATAAAAGCTCACTGAGTTCCTATTTGATATTTATAGTGTTATAGATTTGGTTATACAAATACATATTATTGAAATACACCAGCATAGGAGTGGTGTATTCTCGCTACATTATTAGCTATTTTTCTAGAATGTTACTTGACTTAATTTTTTTTTCAAGAGTATCATGATGGGCCTGGCGGTGTGGCCTAGCGGCTAAAGTCCTCGCCTTGAAAGCCCCGGGATCCCATATGGGCACCAGTTCTAATCCCGGCAGCTCCACTTCCCATCCAGCTCCCTGCTTGTGGCCTGGGAAAGCATTCCAGGACGGCCCAAAGCCGTCGGACCCTGTACCCACACAGGAGACCTGGAAGAAGTTCCTGGCTCCTGGTTTTGGATCAGCACAGTGTTGGCCATTGCAGTCACTTGGGGAGTGAATCATCAGATGGAAGATCTTCTCTCTGTCTCTACTCCTCTCTGTTTATCTGACTTTCCAATAAAAATAAATAAATCTTAAAAAAAGAATAAAAGGCAGACTTGTCACAGAAGACCCCCAGGAACATCACATAGCAAAAATCACTGAAGACTCAAGAATCATGTGGTCAATGAAGGCAAATTCTGCTTCATTTCTTACTAGGAACTCAGGCACAATGCACTGGAAGAGGTAAATGTGAAAATGGGGATGGAGAGGACTGAAAAGGAAGTAGGGATGCAAGCAGATGAGAAAAAGGAGAGAGAGAAAAGAAGATAATAGAAAGAAAACTGTTAGCAGGGGTGGTGCTGCGGCAGTGTGGCTTATCAGGTAAAGCAGCCACCTGTAGCGCCAGCAGGCTATATGGGCACCAGTTCAAGTCATGGATGATCCACTTGTAATCCAGCTCCCTGCTAATGGCTTGAGAAAGCAGCAGAGGATGGCCCAAGTGCTTGGGTCCCTGTACCCACGTGGGATATTCAGAATAAGCTACTGGCTCCTAGTTTCTAGTTCCTGGTTTCAGACTTGCCCAGTTCTGGCCATCTGTGGAGTGAACTAACAGATGAAAGACCTGTCTCTTCCCCCCCCCCCCCTTCTATAAGTCTACCTTTCAAGAAAATAAATCTTTAAAAGGAAAATAAATCTTTAGAAGGTATTGTTTAACACAGCTACAGGCTACAGGGATGACAACCAGATGATTGTGACTATGAAAAGCAATGATACCCTGAGTCAAACTTACAATGATATTGGACTTGGCTTGGAATCTACCAGGGACAGCAGATCTGAAAGAGCATGTTGAGGTTGAACAAGGCCTTATTTGAGAGGCAGGCACATGTCCAAGCTGTTAAATCCCTGACTGAAATGCAAGTAGACCTTATCAGAGAGCCTCAGGCTACTGACTGTAGCTTTCTTCTGCCTGTGCACACCCTGGAAGGCAGCAAAGACATTCAAGCAGTTGTGGTTCCTGCCACCCAGGTGACTGACCTGGACTGAGTTCCTGACTTATAGCTTTATAGCAACTCAGTCCTGGGCTGTTGAGGACATCTGAGTATTGGACGAGTGGAAAGGGGCTTTCTCTGTATCTGCTACTCTCTGTCCGTCTGCCATTCAAATTATTATTATTTTTATTTTAAAAGGGCTTTGGTTAAAGAGCAGCCTAAGAAAGAATGGACCCAGAGAAGTCCATTGAGGGCAATTTCCAAGCTTAGCCGTCTCAAACAGGAGAGAAGGCTCTTCTTCAGAGAGAGACAGGCTCCACAAAGGGATTCAGATGGAGCAGCAAAAAGTGCTGTGTTGATAATTTACTTATCTTCATCTAAATAAAAGCATCAGTGCTCATTCTCTGTCCTTTCACTGATGAGCAAGGTTTCTCTGCATGTGTGTCCACTGACTGGGTCCCCTGGTCCAAGAATGCTCCCACTGTGAGGAGTGGCCCAAATATTGGCCCTGAAGGCCCCCGTTAATTTAGACCCAGTACTATTTTAACTATCTGCTTCCCCTAGATCTCCACTTCTGTAAGATGTACACACCTTCAGGTTCTAATGTTGTCGTCTGCCAATCCGCTGTAACTTCATAACCCTGTTCCCACCAATCCGCTGTAACCTCATAACGCTGTACCTGACAACTCCACCCACCAATCCCTCATGGTCCCTTTCCCTAATCTGCTCATGTACCAATCTCCTGTGGCTCTGACAATCCCGTCCACCAACCCCTCATGACCCTGTGATGCCCATTCCCAGCCATAAAAAAGAAACACCCCAACATGCGAGTGGCTCTCCCCTAAATGTGCTGCCTCTTCCCCTGCCAGTCACCCCCTTTCCCTTCTTTTGCAGCCCACTCCTGTCACCACGGCAGTAGACATTCCTCTCTCTCTTCTCTCTCTCCCTCTGCCTCAGCTCCCATCCCTAATCTGCTGGAATAAAAGACCTCCTAGGTACCTCAACACATCTGTTATTTTGGCTTATTGCGGCAAACTTATCCCAAAAAGAGGACTTGGTTGCACGAAAGAACACCCACAATGCCACCAAACTGCTTTCCAGCTATAGTGGCTCTAAGGTGGAGCCGAACCTAACATGAAAAATTGATAGAGTCATGGAAGTGTGATGTCTTTTTATTGAGTGTTATTGTCCCTTCTATTGGCATGACTGCTTTGCCCAGAAACAACCTGAGAGCTTTGTTAGAACCTGCCTTTTGGGACTGGTGTTTGGCATGGTGGTTAAGATGCCCCTTGGGAGACCCATGTCACCATACCCAGGTGCAAGCGCCCGCTCTGCTCCTGATCCCTGGCAATGTGCAGTAGGTGATGTGCTTACGTGACTAGGTTCCCTGGCCACCTATGTGGGAAACATGGATAGCGCTCCCAGCTCCCAGCTTTGCTGCAGGCATTTAGGAGTGAGCCAGTCACGGGAGATCTCTCTGCGTATCTTTGAATTTCATATAAAAGAAAATAAGAGTCACTAGGAAGTTCAGTTAAAATTAGTTTGAAACAAACAAAAACCTATTCCTTTGAAAAGTCTTTCAACAGATTTGTAATCGTTGGGGTTCTTACCAGTAACTGGTAGAATTTGTTATGACTGGTTCATTAACTGGAAGAATGTATTCAGAAATACATGAGACATGGTGTATGGGGATTGGATCGCAGAAGTAGGTACCCACAAACCTTCAAAGTATGCTGCTTGGTGTATCACCAAATAATCAGCCTCGAGTAGCAGCACCTCACAGAAAAGACTCATTTACTTAGGGACAAGCAATGGGCATGGGGGTGGGTGGTAACTGCCTCCCTGAGATGCAGTATGCTTGGACTTTTTCTTACAAGTGTTAGAAGGGTGGGATGCACAAAGCGAGCAGAAGGGCTCTTCTTGTTGAAGCCACACCCATTGTCAGGATTAAGGGGCGTCACCAAAATAGGCTTTCTCCATCCAGTCCCATGTGCAGTCACAGGGGCATCTGGTTAGTGGCTCCTAGGTCCCAGGGAAACGGAAACTTGACATTGACAAGGTGTGAAAGATCCTGAGTAATTTCATGTAACATCAAATATTCACAAAAGTCTGTGTTTCTCCTTTCATATTTATTTATCATTAGTTAGTTGATAAATTTAGCAATTAACTAATTGTCTTAATTAAAAAATTAAATACAGCTTGGATGCAATAAGCATTTGTAGTCATATCTCCAGTACCTAAAACAAGGTTAAATATGTATGATCAAATAAATACGTGTTGAATAAAGGAATTAACTAGCATAAGTAGGTGTGGGAACCAGCTTTCTAGTACAGCATCTGGTGGTAGCAGACATTCATAGGTATAATAATTGCCACCATGTCATGACTGCTCATCAGCACATTTTGGAAAGGGAAATGAAGAGCTCCATTACCTCGGGGCATTGATTCAGACAGAGTTGACTAGGAGAGCTCTTTCAGACAGTTTTCTTATCTGCCAATAAGTGATGCACAGAAAAGTTATTATTTTATTTTTCTCTTAAGTTACATATGTATAACATAATTTTTCATAATTCAATCAGATGGGTCAAACACTGTCATTAAAAATCAAAAGTTAGGGGTTGGCACTGTGGTATAGTGAGTAAAAATCACTGCTTTCAACATAGGCATGCCATATGAGCTGGTTCAAGTCCTGGCTGCTCCACTTGGCAGTTTAGCTCCCTGCTAATATGCCTGGGAAAGCAGCAAAAGATGGCCCAAATGCTTGGGAGATCAGGATAGAGATCTCAGATTCTGGTTTCTACCTGGCTGAGTTTGGATCATCGTGGCTGTTTAAGTAATTAACCAACAGATGAAAGATCTCTCTTTTCTCTGTCTTGAAATTAATGTTCCTACAACATTACAAAGCAAGAGTCATCTTGTTTCTGGTGAGGAAAGAGAGATACAAAGTCACATACTTTGTGATTAGCTGAGTTGGTGTTCAGCTCCAGACAGCTAGCCTGACTTTCAGAATCTGGTGTCTCTTCTAGTCCAGACGCATAGTAACCTATGTGAGAGGGCCCTGCAGAGCCAAGGACAAGACCCTCATAATGGACTCAGGTTGCCAGAATGAACAGTAGTGGCAACTCACATTTTTTTCTGTTCTGCACAAGACTCAACCAAGACCGTGACATGACCTCACAAACAGTGCTACCAAATATTGCACAAATGGCTTTTCCCCTGACCAGTTCTGCAATGGTGGGTCCTGGAGGCAGGACTCATCACTGTTTACCTGGCCTACTGCTCTGCCCAGAGGAGGGCATTGTTCTACTTTTAGAGTTCACCCAATTGAGCAAGGGTCTCAGACCCAGCACCTAGGTGTCTCTGGCTGAGAAGCCTAGGGGAATCAGTCTACTGTCACAGAATCTGAATGTGCGACATGGAAGGAGGTAGCATCCATGCAGTTTGACTTCCCCAGTTATTACGTACAATTTAGCGAGGAAATGGACCAGAGCAGCAAAGTGACCAAGCTCTCTGTGGGCCACAGCCATAGAAATGGTGGCTTCATAGAACTCAGCCTGGGGAGACAGGAGGCAGATGGGAGACTATCCAGCAGGACAACAACTGGGGGGAGAACTTGGTCAGAAAGGACACAGGAAGTGGCAACAGTAGTTCTAAAAATGGAATTGAATTATTGAGGCCAAACTGGGAGGGACAGGCCATGTAGGCTGAATCCAGGGTGCCCAGGCAGGAGACCCTGGCCTCTTAGAGCAGAGGCTGACTGGCATCCATGCGTGGATGGCCCCAGCAAAAGGTGGGGTGAAGTAGGCCAAGCTGAGCAGCTCCTTCTACCATGAACCCAGATTTGTTTCCAGATGGGGCCCTCTGCCAATCGTCTTAGATTTGAGCAAATTTCCTAATGGGAGAGAAGTTTGGCTCCTTTGAAAGAGTAGGCTTGGGGAGTCTGCCATCCAGCCCAATGTATTACCAAAGGAGGATGACATAGGACAAAAACCCTGACAAGGGGACCACTCCCATCTCCTTCCTGCCGTCATGTTCCACCAAAGGAGGGTGACATAGGACAAAAATCCTGACAAGGGGACCACTCCCATCTCCTTCTTGCCGTCATATTCCACCTAGCTGTACCTCTCCGCCTTCACCCCTCCCACCCCACTGAACTGGACTTGAAAAGGCCTGGCAGAGTAGGTGCTCAGCGAGTGGGGAATGAAACAGACTCCATAATTCCAAGAGTGAGAACACAAAGGCTCCGGATGAACTCTAAGTGCTAAGTAGGGAGGAAGGAGCAGGCGGGTGCCCTAACGATTGGAAGAGTGCACTTGGGGAAAGTCACCAGAAACCAAACCTCAGGTGGATCTGCTGTGTAGTCGCTTATTCCAACTTGCTGCTTCAGCAAACTTTCCCTGAATGCTGACTGTGCATTGGCACCGTGGAAAGGTGCAGCTGGGACAGAGATGGACAAGCAGCAGTTCTTAATCTTCAACACAGACAAGCACAGAAGCTGGGCTGGGTGCCTCTGCGTGTGAATGTGTGCGTGTGTGTAGGCTCAAGGCAGCAGACACTGTCATGCCCAAGACATAGCCCATTTGGCTACATCTAACTGTCTTGGGGCATACCTCTGCATCCTAGTGAACCCACTTGGCAATTCTCCCCTAATTTTTCCACAGTACAGCACAGACAGACCAAACCTTTAGGATTCACTCAATGCCTCCAGAAAAAGTGTTTGGCTCCAGCCAATGATAGACAGGAAGGAACTGGAATATATGCAGGAATAATTTTAGAAGCTTCTGGAAAGTAGAATTAAAATATAATGCACATTTTCCATGAAGATTTTGAAGACTCTTCCTACTTAAGCTTGCTTCCGCTTGGGTAACCTGGCACTATCTCCAGACTTCACAGCCAAGTTCAAAACCAGCTGCTCTCAGTGGCAACCACCCTGCAACACACTCTACCTTGCATTGGCTTCCATCATTTCTCTCTTTCCTCCATGCTTCCCAAGCAGCACGTTACAATGTCATTTCCCAAGAAACTATGTGCATTCATGTCTTGGCTCAGGGAAGTCCTTTACCCCAGACCATCAGGAGCCATTTGGGGCAGGGAGCACAGTACTAATACAAGTTGAAAGAAGAAAAAGCAGAGAGCATTGAGTGCTGGTGGGTGGGGCATGCTGGGCATTGTAAGAAAAGAAGACAATACAGGAAAAATGACTATCTTACAGATGGATGAGACAATGGACGTTGGCACAGTGAGGGGAAGTGAGCAGAGAGGCAGGGGGAGATGTCAGGGATGGTGTGACCCCCTGCCCTTGGAGTCCTCCCTCAGAGCCACCCTCCAACCCCCACTTTTTTCCCCCTGGAGATTGCAAACAGGCACAAGGCTTGTTGTCAAATGGGGCATAAGAACAATAGGTTCAGCTGAGTAAATCCCTCCAATCCAATTTACTTGTGTTAAGACTACACTGAATGAGAACAAATGTTAACTCTTGTCTCCTAAACAATGCTTATGCTTGGAGTCTGTGCCGAGATTTTCAAAAGCCAAGTGAAAATGAATGCTTTCCCAAGAAAATAATATTCCTATTATAGTCCTCTGTTGCCTTCCCTTTCACTAGAAGAAAGTCTTCACATTAGCTACCACACAGCACCTTAATGTGTTTTGTTAATACAAACCTACCAAGAACAACCCAAGAGCAACCAGGAACGAGGGGGAAAAAAATCTATTTTTAAAAAGCCAGCAAAAAAGACACTGCCTGTGAAACTGCACGATAGAAGCTGTTCTCATCCAATATCTGAAAGAGCTATGGTTTGTATGAATAATTCAAAAACAGCTCCAGACAAATGATCCTGGGATTATATGGAAACAGAAAAAAAAACCCTCCAGAGTCTGCCACTGCTTTTATTAAACCCGGGCTCACATCGAGCCCTGTTTCCTCTGGGGTTATTTCTAGTACAAATGAGCAGTCAATAAGCAGAATCTACCCACGACCATGCCTGTGCGAGAGCTGCAGGATAAGTCATTTTGATCTTCTATTCATTTTTACCTTGTAAATTATTAACTAATGTGGATTGGGTAAAAATTAAAAGTAAGCAAATTAGTCTTTATTTGTTTATTTTAATTATTTAGTGGGCTCACAAGCTGCATTACAAAACACACAGAAGGGTGAATCCTCCCTGAAATATCTGAACTTGCAGTACAGACATGATGCAATTGTGAAGTGCTAGAGGTGCCTTCAGCAAGTTAAACCAAACAGGCCTCTGGTGGCCCAGACAAAGCAGCTGGCATGTAGTTGACTCCGCCCTGGCTTTGATAATTGGGGCATTGTTGCCAAAACTTCAGAGCCTCGTGGAGGAGGGGTTCTGGGTGTCTGAGACCCCCTAAAGCTGAGATTGTACGTATCTTTAGATAATGTCCACCTTAAATAAAAACAATGGTAAGAAAAGTCATTTCCAATCCCAACTGGTTTATGAAATGTTCAAACCATTAGGCAGTAGTAATTTTACAGCATCAAAAGCAGTGAGTTTGACAACAAGGGACTCTGATGAAAAATCCCATAGCCACTGGGAAAATAGGTAAGGAGGACTTCTCCAATCAATATATTATAGTGAATGAATCACTTTGTACTGGGAGCTATCAGATGAAATGAGTCTGGATATTTAGGCATATATCTTACAGATACTCTCAAGAACATCCCAAGCGAAATTTTCACTTTTTAAGCATAAAAAAAAATTTGAGAAAAGACACCAGGACCTACTATCACAGATATTCATTTACTAGTTGTATGAATGAGTAATGCTGTTTCTTTAATTGCAAGCGGCAAAGGAAAAAAAACAAGAGTGAAAAATAAAGACAGCCAGGAATAGAGGCAATAAAATCTTGTACAAGGCCTCAAATTTCCTCTATTAAGAAGAAAAAATGATTGGTTGTAAGAAGCACACAATAAATACAGACCAAAAAAGCCAGTGAGAGTAAATATGGCAATATGCCAGCTGGGGCCTCCATGGCAAGGCAGCAGGTTAAGCCCCTGCTTGTGAATCTCCATTCCCTATCAGCAAGGGTTCAAGTCCCAATGGCCCTGCTTCTGATCCATCTTCCTGCTCATGTGCCTGGGAAGACACTGGATGATGGCTCAAGTACTTGGGCCCCTGCCACCTGTGCTGAAAATGAGACTGGAATTCCTGGCTTCTGGTTTCAGTCCAGCCCACTCCTGGCTGTTGTAGACATCTGGGGAGTAAATAAGAAGAGTTCTCTAGCACACATGCGCGCTCTCTCTCTCTCTCTCTCTCTCTCTCTCAATAAATTAATGTCTAAAATAAATTAAGGCATATATACATATATACATATATCTTCAAAAATATAGAAATCTAGGTAATCTACTTTCTGAACGTCAGATGCTAGGCATCCAACTTTAGTTCAGCAGATGTGTATAGCAAAATATAGCTGAGGCGGAAGTTAGCGATTTGACAAATGTAGTTCAGGTTAATGTGAGTCAAGTGGAGTATTGGGAAAGGATAGATGGATGGGTCTACCCAAAAAGGTTCTGATTTACCAGGTCTGACGTGAGGACCTTTTGAGCATTTCCCCCAGGTGCTGTTGGTGTTGCATGTTCAAGGGCCATGCTTAGAGAATGATTAATGTAAATGGATTTATTACACTTGATCTTAGCCAAAAGGCCGAGAAGCGATAATGGATTTATTGACAGACTGATCAGTAAACAGGATCACAATTGTTTGGTTCTCCTACTGTAATAACCACACCTAGAAACTTTGTTATGTACTTTAAAAAAGTAAGTTTCAGAGAGAAATTTGTATGTAAAAATTATGTAGGCAGAGCTGGCCCCATGGCATAGGAGACTAAGCTTCTATCTGTAGTCATTTCATATGGGTGTCGATACAAATTCTAAAATCTCCTTTTCCAATCCAATTCCCTTCATTAGACGATGGCTGAAGTCCATGGGCCCCTGCATTCACATGGAGAATCCAGAAGAATCCCCAGCGCCTGGCTTTGGATCATCCCAGCTCCTGCCATTGAGGCCATTTGAGAGAGTGAAGAGGATATAAAATTGATCTGTGTGAGTGTGAGTGTGTATGTGTGTGCGTGTCTATCTGTCTCTCCTCTTTCTGCGTAATTCTGCTTTTCATATAAAAGGAAGTAAATATTTTAATAAATCATGTAGGCAAGACAACAATGCAGAATTCATATGTGACTTATAAACCAGGACAACTGATAAAATATTCAGTTAACAGTAATCACTTTGTAACATTAGCTATTATGTTATTCCCTCTTCTTAAGCTTCCCTTTCCAAATCTACTCTTGCCCAGAAAGAAAATTTGTCTTTCTGAAATTTGTCTAAGGTCACAGTTTGCAGATGTCTCAAGATCGGAGTCAGCTCAATCCTTTATTAAGGATATAGTTTTTTTTTAAGGATATAGTTTTGATAAAAAGGACAGATTGCCCAAGAAATTGGCATATTGTCCTCAGAGACTGTGTGTCCTGCCACAGTGTGAAAACATTGCTTATAATTTGGTCTCAAGGTAGATGATGGGAAGCAACACAAATGATTGCAAACAACTAGGTGTTAGCTGATCGCATTTCACTCAGCCTGCTGAAAATGGCAGTGTTAAAGCCTGACTGAATATTTAAACTTAGTCCAAATTCTGGGAGCAAATAAAGAAATAATTTCCATTTCAATAAATAAGCACTTATATTTCCCTATCCTTAAATTGAAGGAGCTCAAACGAAACCTCATCTTGATAAGAATGCTTGATTCTAGTGAAAATTAGCATAAGATTTACATTGACATATTAGAAAGAAATTACACAAATGTAAAAAATGAATACAAGTTTCTCAAGGCTAACTCCAGCACTGAATGGAGAGTATGACTCAATTTATAGATGGCTAAAGAAAAGACTATCCAAATCAAGGATACAACTTTTCTTCATTTATTTTAATGAGTGACATTGATTTTAATTACTTATCATATTTCTGCAAAGTGCATTTTTAGTAACAATAAGGTTTTAAGATGTTGACTCCACAATCCAGAACTATTTAGCAGTGGCCAAAATTAACCATGCTGGAATCACAAAATCTGATATAATGTATGAATCAATTACTTGAAAATTATATATTTTCTCCATGCCCTTTTTTTTCATACCTCAAAATATATTTTAAGCCAGGGTTAGTGCTGTGGTATAGGGAGTAAAGCCACTTCCAAAGGCAGCATCCTATATGGGCCCCTGTTTGAAACACGGCTGTTCCCTGCTAACAGCCTGGAAAACCAGCAGAAGATGGCCCAAGCGCTTTAATCCCATCACCCATGCAGAAGACTCTCTCTCTCTCTCTCTCTCTCTCTCTTTGTGTGTGTCTTTCTCTCTGTGTCTCTCTATTGTGACTTCCAAATAAATTATCTAAAATATAATATATATACATATATATATAATATATACACATATATATATTCATCATAGTCCTCTGAATTCCAATAATATGCTTCAATGCAATATTTGGATTTGGAGATTGTTTCATCTTGACAGATGAAAACATCCAAGGTTCACGGAAGTTAAGTGATATGTCCCAGCTTGTCTGCGAATGTACACAAACTAACATCACGATCAGGACTGAGACACAGCATTCCCTTGATTCTTGCCTCTTAACATTTATGGCAAATATAAACAGAAGCTGAGTCATGAAGCACTGGATTAGAAAGCCCTTTTCCTGATTCTTTCCTGTGGCTGAAATCTAAAGTTTTAAGGGTCACAGAAGGGGACTAAGCCCCATTCTTTATTGGTTCCATTGCATTTCCACTGGCTTCTCTTTTTGTTGTTACCTTCTGATTTACAGCTGCTCTTAATGTCGACTCCCAAAGTCTTCCCAACCTCAGCTAAGCTGAAACCAACACGTCAGTTTGCCGCAGGTTCAAGAGGGATCCGCTGCCAGTCAGGTCGAGCTCCTGCCTTCCTAGGGCTACTGATGGGGAAGGCAGAGTGCAGAGTGTCTCCACATGGTATCAACCTCCAAGGCATAAGGGAAGATAACACATCTATGCTACCTTTTCAAATTCACATCTGTCTGCTTTTCCTTGCATTCTCTTTCTTCCATCCCACCTCAGTATATCTACCAAAATCCTTTTTGCCCTTTTCTGTTCTCCCCAGATCTACCTTCTGTGAGGCAGAAATGGGACTGAAGATACTGCTATAGTGACAGCTTTGACTGTGGTGACTGTGAATCTAAACTCCTTGTCTTGTTCAGATTAGAATCACTCTGAGGACAGACTACCTGGCTCGGCATCCAGCTTAACCTGAGTGTTGCTTTACCTGCAGGCAGCCTCCAATAAGTATTTTTAACCTCACTATTTTTTTATTAACTTGATCCATGGATTTGAAGCTTGGCATAAAGAATACGATGAAAATTTAGAGAAACATATGGGTAAATAATCAAATGCATGAAATGGATTGATTGAAATCATAGGACAGAAATCTTGAGAAAATTGAATCAAACAACTTATTTAATAAAGCATAATATAGGACAGTCATTTAAGAATCAAAATGTTTCTGGTTATAAAAATTTATTTCACAACTCATAGTTGTTATTCTTGTGAAAATAATTGAGAAATATCAAGGCTATATAAAACACATTTTTGGTGCTTAGGTAATAAAATCATCTCATTACTTCTGAAAATGCAAATGGATTATTTGTGATCTCTGTGGATGAATTAATGGTAAACCTAGAAGCATGTGTCTCTCTCTGTGGGCATTGAGGCAGACACACCTTCTACAACTGCCATGCCTCATCCTGGGTCTGAACCCCATCCAACATTCTCTTTAGCAGACTCTTTTCCCTTCTTCATTTTCTGTCTATATTGGTGGGAATCACCATAGCAACAATCTGAAATAAATCAATTCAGCTACTATTTTCTGGTTGGTACAGCCTTGTTCAGAGGTCAGATTTCAAAGAAAGCAAAAGGCTGAAGCTCCTGACAGATAAAGGAGGCAGAATTTTCTGCTAACCTGAATAACACCAATGAAAGGAAGCAGAGGGTGATCTCATCGCTTCAAGCTCAGAGTGTGACAGTGGCAAAAAAGGTGGGGGTGGGGGAGAGAGTATGATCCCTCAGACACTCTCCTTCCGCGATTTTAGCCATTTGTGTGATCACGGCTGGAAGAAAGGATGGGAATGATAGAAGCAAACCAAAAAGGGGGAACATTTTCTTCATTTGAAGTGAGGTATTTTTGTTTTATAACTGATTCTTCAAAAATAATAAATTCAGTTTAACAATGATATTGATTTAATCATCTTCCTGATGATCAATTCTAGAGAAAGAAAATAAGTTACAATGTCCTCCTTATTTTGCACTATGATTTTCAATGTGATACAAATTGTTCATATGAGTGTGTATGTGTGTGTGTGGGGGGGAGGTGTATGTGCCCCCATAGATAGAATATAAAAATGGGATTAAAAAATAGACCAGAGTCAGGGGATCTGGGAATAAGTTGTGAATCATTTGCCAATCTGTGTGGTCACTTAATATCTCTGGTCCTCAAGTTTTGCACTAGTGAAAATGGTAATTACATCTGTTCGTACAGGGTTACTGTGACGACCAGTGAAAAGGAAATGTTCAGCTTTAACTTCGTGTCATCTGTAATCTGTATCAGAGGGCCTTAGGATTCAAAGACATTCTAGATGCTCTATGGCTTGCACACACAAAGCCTTTAAGCCAAGCAGACTTGCACATTTGTGAAGATTCTTTCCACACCTATGATGCAAAATAATGGTTAGAATAAAGGATCAAAAGTTTTGGATTCAGTCCTGGACTTCCACATGAGTAAGTGTGCTAGCTTCTGAGAGTCTTCTGACCCAGTAGAGCATCCGTTTCCTCCCTAGCTTCTATTATGACTTGTTGTGATTTGTGTACCCTTCAAAATTAATTTAAAATTAAAGTTCAATTTAATGGTAGTTGAGGGGTGGAACTTCTCGGGACCTCATGAGTGGATTTTTTTTTTGACCAATAGAGAGACAGAGAAACAGAGAGAGGACGGATAGCTGCAATAGCCAGGGCTGAGCCGGACCCAGCTGATACCAAAGACAGGAGGCATAAACTGAATCCAGGTCTCTCACAAGTGTGCTAGAGACCCAACTGCCTGAGCTCTCACTACTGTGTGCCAGGCTCTGCCTTATCAGCAAACAGGTGCCTGAAGCAGGTGTTAACATCATGGGTACATCAGTTGGTGTGTCCAAAGCACCAAATTAAAAGCTTGCCCTAATCACGAATGGATCAGAACCTTAAATAAAAAAACTGCAGTTCACAACATATTTCCCTTTTCTCTTTCATGTAAGGACACAAGCATCCATTCAAGATGTCACGTTATTGTTATGGCAGATATCAGTCTTCACCAGATACCTGCTGTGCTTTAGTCTTAGACTCCCAGCCTGAAGAACAATGAACAATCAACTCCCTCTCCAGCGTTCTGTCATAACAGCATGGACTAAGGCACACCTCTTAGCTTCAACAGACCTATACAACACAGCAGGAGTCGGTTGGTTAGAATTTTCTAAAGATAAACCTCTTTTCCCACACACACACACGTATTTGCATGTTAACTTTCGTAACTTCTTCCACTACTTCCATCTGTTAAAGACCATTCAGGCAACCTCACTTAGCTTTCCTCTCCCAACTTTCATCTCCTCCACTAGAAGAGGCACGTGAATGCCCTGTAATTAAAGTGGTTGGAGACTAAGCGCTGAATCCCAGGTGTGTCACAGTGAGGAGGGACTACAACATGACCTGAGGCATCCCACACAAAACAGCAGTGAAGGGAAGAGGACCCAAACGATAAAGTCCAGGGTCAGTGCCAATGGGAAAGGATAGAAAGCTGCTGAGAGGCTCAGGCTCCCTGGAAAAAGGAAAAACTACAAGCATCTGTGTGGACCAGTACCCAGATCTCCTTACATGGGAGAAACTCAAGACTTTACTTCAGGCCTGAATCTTGAAGTGTGGCTCTATTCTAGGTCACATGAGTCAGAACCTCCAAAGCACTGCACACCAGAGGTATTACCAGTGACTCCTTCCAACCTCACCATTGTCCATGCGGAACTGAAACGGTGACTTCAGTGTTTTGTTTCGGAACCACAAATTTTCAAGAGTATGAGTATGATCACTTAAGTCTTATGATTAACAAATGCTGCAAAGTAGCTAAAGCAGCCTGCCCAAATGTGATTAAATTGTTTATTGTCACAAAAATTGTTTTGAACCTGATGATGACCAAGAAATAGCCATTAAAGCTTTTAAGATTTGCTTTCAACCACATGAATATCTGTGAAAACCTTGTATGAGTGAGATTCAAATGTTTGATGGAAATTTGTATTATGAAAATATGATGCATGCATTTTAAAATATCTTTGCATTCACAATAAACCTATTTTTTAAATTCTACGTTCAAAAAATATTTAAGTGCCTCAAATATACCAATTATAGAGCTCTCTCGGGCTATATCTTCCATAACTTAAAAAAACAACTGTAATTGCTATAAAAATATTCAATGGGAGCTGAGAAAGCCAAAATCACTATGTTTTGACCATTCTTTGGTAATAACTTCTAAAAATGAAATACACTCTTTGCTTCCTTCGCTGCAGGGTCTCAAGATGGCAACCTGCTGTCCCAGCAGTGGCCACCCCCCATGCCTGTACAGCAGCATTCTCTCACTGAGAGCCCTCGCACCCTTCCCTACCTGCTTTGAAGAACAGAAGAGACCATGGTCTCCTGAAGTGTAAAACAACACTTTTCACTTCTGAACAATTCTTGGGAGTGCTCAGGAAATGGACTGAACTAGAATCAGTTCGAGAGACTGCCATAGATTTTTGACTGGGACTACAAACCAAAAATCAAAAGTGAGTC
The DNA here is from genome assembly GCF_030435755.1 of Ochotona princeps. Lineage (NCBI taxonomy): Eukaryota > Metazoa > Chordata > Mammalia > Lagomorpha > Ochotonidae > Ochotona > Ochotona princeps. The sequence goes on along the minus strand of NC_080834.1, from coordinate 17,531,004 downwards.
AGACATTTATCCTCCAATCTACGTCCAAGTGCAGGCGATTGAACACTAACGTAATTACCCAATAGAGGCAGCACTGATGAGGATTGTTCACAAAACACAAAATAAGTGATTGCTCATGCCTCGAGTTACTCAAACCAACCAAAAAATCAAGAGCCTAAAGAAAACATGAAACCTTTATTTTTATTTCCTTCGACATTAATAAAGAGAATCAACTGGAGCTGATTAGTTTTCAAGTTCAAAAATCAAAGTACAATGGGACATGTTCTGATACTTCAGCATAAGCAGTTTTCTTAAAGTTGATAAATTCATGACTTTACAAGATTAAAATCCAAGAGGATAGAGCATTTTGAGTTTGTTGTTAAAGGACCCATCAGTGTGCCTTGCCTTATAAGCCTTTATTGATTTGGAAGATAAACATAGCTGTGGTTGGCATGGCCATTCGAAGGCTGCGCTGGAACGCATGTATAATCCTGCCTGTGTTGAACTCTCTGTTTCACTCTCCCTGTTTGCTCTGTCTAATAAGTTAGCACACGGAGAAGAACAAAAAATTTTAATGTACTATCTCAGTTTAAAAATGGGCAAATAAGCTCAAAGGAAGATATATAATTGAAATTCTCAATATCACTAATCATCAGGAAAATACAAATCAAAACCAGAGTGAGATACCACACTCCAGTTAGAATGGTGTTAGCAAAAAGACAAAAGGTAGTAAGTGTTAGAAAGGATATGGAAGAAGGGAATCCATCTGCACTGTTGGTGAGAACACCGCATAGTATAGCTATAGTGGAAAACACAGAGATCCAATAATATAACTGCTATATGATCCAGCAATCCCATTACTAGGTGTACATTTGAATGAAATCAAATTAGCATGTCAACAGGCATCTTCACTCGTGTTTAGTTCAGCATCACTGACACTAACCAAGATTGGCCATAAGCCTGAGTTTCTATCAACTTACGAATGGGCCAAAAAAAAAAAAAATGAGACACATGTGTACAACAGAATATTACCCAACCACAAAATTCCGGAAACCTAAAACGTGCAGCAACATGGGACTACCAGTGGACATTGTTAGTGATATAAGCCACGTACAGAAAGATAAATACTGTGTAACTTCACTCCTGTGTGGATTCTGGAAAGGTATACCAAAATATAACGTAAGAGCAGAACCATGCTAACCAGAAGCTGGGGACACTAGATGGAAAGCAGGAATGGAGAAAGAGTGGAAGACAGGTACAAAGAAATGAATTCAAGCAGTGTATTGTCAGCTGGGTAACTATAGCCAATGATTAAACACAGGGTATTTAAAAAAAACTTAGCGCACAAGGTTTTCAATGTTTTGCCATTAAGGAATGATATTTTTTGGGGGGGCGTATTATGGTTTCCCTCTATTGAATGTCATCATTTATATCTATGTCAATATATTACATGGCATTCCAATATGTGTTAAGAATGGAACAAAAAAATAAGAAAATTGTAACATCTTATAGTTTTGAACAGAAACTGACAGATGCTGAGGGCTTGTCACCAGCCCAGTGTGTCCCAAAGCCCTGTGCACCATGCACAGCTGTTCTCTGGCTCTCCCTGTCCTCCACTGAGGGTGTCACAGTAGCTGCAGGCACATTCAAAGGCACTAGACCTGCAGCCAGATGACTTCATCACGGCAATGTTAAACCTATGCAGTGAAACTAAAGCATGGTGCTAGGAACCTATCATTACATGTTTGTCAAAACACACAGACTATAACCCCAAGTGGAACCCTAATGCAAACCATGCATCTCGGGTGCTAATGGTACCTCAATATAGGTTCATTAATTCTAACAAATGCACCACTGTGTGCGGGATATAGACACTGGGATATATTCTGTGAAGGAGATAGGTGCTTTTTATTTTTGTTTTTATGGGAATGGTACTTTCTGCTCACTTTTGCTGTGTTCCTAATACTGCTTTAAAAGCAATAGTGCATTAAATTTAAAAAAAAAAAGCATGTTGGCTACCATATTCAGTGACTTTAGTAAGCTTAGTTAGAAGAGCTGTGTTTGGATTCTGACCCTATTTATCACTGGAGGTGAAACTTCAAGCAACACATCTTTGCTGTGATGCCTGTATTAGGAAAGTAGACATTATATTGAATCATAGATCTGATCATATCACAGCATTCAGGATCTGGCTGAAACATTAAGTCTTCCTTTAATAGTCCTCTAGACCCACCTCACTGCCAGGTGCGTCGTGTAGGGCAGAAGATGAGGAGGGTTTTCCTGTCAAACAACATCATCAGTGCATGTCCCACCTCTACTGCTACTGACTCCAGAAGCTCGCTAGACAGCCAAACAGCCATTTTCCAGCCAGTCTTCACAGCAATGGTCCCCAAAATGGCAAACTGCTATTGCCCCTGACTCCTAAGCTGGCCACCCCGGTCAGGCAGGACAGACTGTAGCCTGGGGGAAAGGACAGTGAGCCGAACTCATGAAAGAAGACCATTTGTTCACTTGACAATAAACTTGTTAATAATCATGGGATTTGGTGGGAGGAGCAGGGAAGGGCAGGAATTGGGATACATCTGAATCAAAGTCTCACAGTAAAAGGACTAACAATATGTTATCACACCAAAAAGGCTTTTGCAACTCAAGCTGTTTTCAAATATAGTTCTATGAAAAAGGAAACAAACATAAAAATAACTAATTCATTTTTACTTAAAATTTGTTACTTTAGGACCAACGTGTTGACAGAACTAACATAGGTTTCATTTTTTTATCAATATGTCAGTGTACAAGTGTAAATAAAAATCTAACAACCTGACTACATAGAACTCAGATCAGACATGAAAAAACATTCTTCGAGTTCATATTTTTCTTCACTTGGGAAAACAACACATCTCATAAACATATGAATATGGACATATGGATTTACCTAAAAACCTTTTTGTTAGAGAAATAAAGACATCCATTTCAAGGTGTCAGAGAAAAGGTAATTGATTCTCAGCTGAGTGACAAATAGATCCTAGGTCTGTCTTCGGAATCTCATTGCTGGAAAAAGGTAACTGCTTTTTATATAAAAAAATCAATCAGCACTTTATAGCAAAATCTGCACATTGTTTCTCACTAAAGACCACAACAAATAAACATGTACACAAAATTGGCATAAAATACCAGGTTAAAAGTGTCACTCCTAATTATGAAAGAAAATCATCTCTTGCAAAAGTACTGGAGGGACTAGCACCGTGGTATACTACACTAATCCTCTACCTGCAGCTCTGGCATCTTCTAAGGACATGGATTCATGTCCCAGCTGCTCCACTGCAGATCCCTCTCCCTGATTATGACCAGGGAAAGCAGTGGAGGACAGCCCAAGCACTTGGGCGCCTGCCACCCATACGGGAGACTCCAAAATTCCTGGCTTTGGTTTAGCTCAGCCACAGCCATTGTGGCCATTTTGGAACCAGCAATTGGAAAATCTCTTTTTGTTTCTTGTTCCCTGTGAAAATTTGCCTTTCAAATAAAAATAGATAAATTTATTTTAAAAATGCACTGGAACCCCCCTTAGGTAAGCTCAGATACAAGGACCAGAGCAGCACAGGCCAAGCACACAGTCTATCTAGTCTATCAAGTGACATCTGAAGGTGATACAACTGGTGGTCAGTCTCTCCCCAGCCAGGGGCTGGTCAAACCCCAGACCATTAGCAGAGACTCACCATTTCACTGGATACCAACAGGTCTAAAAACATGCATACTATTTAGAAAAAAAGATTCATTTTGAGAGAAATACAGAAAGAGCACAGGTCTTTGGTATAGAACAGAAACTTCAGTCTTGTTTTACAAGTCCTATCCATGAACTGCTGGATAAGTCTTATAATCTTTTTAAATTTCACCTTAGTTTACCCATTAGCTGATTCTGATGGATAGTGTGCTGGTGGCAATATTTCTATTACCCTTTGGTTGGCAAGATGGTCACTGCCTCCCACCCTGTGTGGGCTGTGGGGCGATGACAAGAAGCCAGAGCACTGTGTAGGTTCTGCCCTTCATGTGTAAACTAGAGATAAATACATCCACTTAGGAAATTAAATGATGTTCGTGAAATTAATTTCCATGCTTCAGAACAGTTTTGAAAACTACAGATAAAGAAAAAAAGGAGATATACAAAAATTGAAAAGGCCATGTCAGGAAAATAAAAACCTATGGCCCCTTGTTTTGCTTGTAAAATTTCTTTATGAAAATCTTGTAAGTTTAACAAAAACCTTGTTTGTTTTTAGAAATGTATTATGTTTTCTATATTGGGAGCATTCATGATAAAAAATCATACATTTTCTAAAGCAGAGTCATTTGTTACTGAGACTGGAATCAAGTTACTCATAAAACAGATACTACACATCGCTGACTTAATACAAAGGAATCAAGTACATAGTCGTGGAGCTTAGCTAAGGTCAAGAAGTCAAAATTAAACAGCTACAATTAAAGAATCATTTCATAAACAGAAGTAAAATGTTGGCACAGAAATACCATCCCAAAATTCCATTTTTCATTTTGAAGGACACCAATGTCCAATGATAAAACTGAAAAGTTCAATGTAAAACCTTAAAAGACAGACTCAAGCATTTTTTTCACAGTTAAAGGTCAGACCAGTGGCTGTGAAATATTCTTTAATACGCTGCTTAACCTTCACTCGTGAAGAAACATAAAGGTCACATCAATATCTTCCTGTACTTTTTTCAACAATAAGTAAACTTGAATCATGTGAAGGATTCTCTAAAGTTTACTGTATTTATTAGTAGCTGTCATCACCTGACACAGCAAGAGACTTCATATGTATGCGGTCAGTTTACACCAAGCTAAGACTCCATGGGTGATTGTAATGACATTGAAGTTAATTCAGCTTGCATTGTGCTCCATGGATTAAACGAGTTACTATAGCTTGAATGTGTACGTTCTCATGAAACGTGTGTGTTACACTACTAAACCCCACAATGATGCCAGAAGGGGGTGACTAAGACACATGGACAAAGCCCTCAAAAAATGGAATTAGTGCCCTGGCAAAGGGACCCTGGAGATTCCCCCTCTCCTTCCACTGCTTGAGGACAAAGCTGGAAGAGAGCTGTCTAGGAACCCGGTGCACATCACACACTAAATTTCTTGGTACTTGTTCTTGGACTTTCCACCCTCCAGACTCTGAGAGACAAAGGTCTGTTTTCTATAAAGCTGCCTCACTTACAGCATTTTTCTGCAGTAGCTGAAACAGATTAAGTGTTATCTTCAGCTTCAAATAAAATATCCACATGTTTTTGCCCACATAAATGGCACCAAAATGATATCTAAGGAGAAAAAAATTCATCAAGTTGCTCAGTTGCCAAGAACAACACTCAGTTCAACTGCAAGTGGAATTCCTCCCAGAGGGGCACACTAATTGGTGCTTCTGGTTGCATGTTTTTGGGGAGGTGTATCAACTCTGTGCATTGCACTGTGCATAAAAATGGGCATACTTCCCTGATTGCACAGGGAGGTATACTGAGATACTCAGTTTTCTCACCAATACAAAGATGCCGTTCTGATGAAAGAGTGCTGCTGCTGCTGAAGGCAGTCAGGACAGCACACAAGTGAAGCAGATTCTGCAATTGAGGGTTGAGATTTAACTCTTCACTTCCTGTACTCTTGTCTTGAGTCGTCTATTTACTCACTCTAGTTTGCCGTGTGTAAGTGCTCATAAAAACTGCACACATTCTGTTGGGTTTTGTAACTACTAAACGAGTTATTATTTTTAAAGTATCGGAAGAAAGTCAGCCTGTGGCCTCACAGTTAAAAGGCCTGCTTCCCACATTGGAGTGCTGAGGTTCAAGGCCCAGCTCTGCTCCCGATGCCAACTTCCTAGGAGGCCCTGGTAATATCTCAATTTGCTGAGTCATTGCCACTCCCATAGAAGACCTGGACTGAGTTACTGGCTCCTGAATTTTTCCGGGCCCTTGTAGGCACTTGGGAAGGAACCAGTGGGTAGTAGTGTGCTCCACTCACAGCACTCCCACTGTGTGTATGTGTGTATCTGCCTCTCAGATAAGTAAGCAACTTTTTAAATATATCCAGAATAAATAAATTCTGCTTTAATGTTCAACAAATAGATCATCAGTTACCGTCCCTTTCCCCAGAGATGCTGCCCACCAAATGTGCCCCACAACATGTGGACATAGATTCATAACTGATGAAAGTTCCCAAGCAGGGGCCCGGCACAGTAGCCTAATAGCTAAAGTCCTCACCTTGCACGCACTGGGAACCCATATAGGCACTGGTTCTAATCCCAGCAGCCCAGCTTCCCATCCAACTTCCTGCTTGTGATCTGGAAAATCAGCAGAAGATGGTCCAAAGCCTTGGGACCCTGCACCTGTCTGAGAGACCCAGAAGAAGCTCCTGGCTCCTGGCTTTGGATCAGCTCAGCTGCAGCCATTGCAATCTCTTAGGGAGTGAATCATCGAATGGAAGATCTTCCTCTCTGTCTCTTATCCTCTCTGTGTATCTGACTTTCCAATAGAAATAAATAAATCTCTTATTTTTTTAAAATTCCCACACAGCAGAAACAGCTAGTTATATCTTCCTATTGTCCTGACCTATTTTACAGACTCCCTTGTATTCAGTGTGGCCAGTGAACATGAGAAATAACGGCATGACTCCAAGTTGAACCAGAAAATCTTCCATGCACAATCCTTCCAGGCCCCTCCTGGTGGCCTGATTAAGACAGACACAGTGATGGAGGAAGTCCAGCCTTAGAGATGCTAGAGCCTGGGTCTCAGCAACACAAACTCCACAGGAGAGTTGCCTGACCAGGAATACCTGAAAAATAAACTTGTCTTGCATTAAGCTCCTGAGATGTTGTTACAACACTTCACAATGCGGTCTTAACAAGGTTCCATGTTGCCGTGAAGGAATTGCTTAACGAGGTAAACTCACTGCAACTTCCAGCACCTAGGAGAGATATCTGACTGAGTCACAACTGAGTTTGGGATGGACATAGATGCCAGAAGAACACTGGTGCACAGAGAAGCTTTATGCAGAAAGGAAATCAAGAGAAATGGACAGGCCAGAGGAACATATCAAGTAAACTTCACCAGAGACGTCAGACCCAAAGCGTAAGCAGACAACTCCAAGGGAGAAGGCACGTTAAAAGATGACTGCATTCAGCTCGACTGTCCACAGCATAGGACGGGCTTCAGAGCCACTGACTTCACACCGTCTTTGAGGCCAGTCTCATATCGAGCCAGGGATTTCGTTTCCAGTGTCATACTATGTACTTTTCTGGCTCTGGCAACTAGGCTATTGTGCCCAAACATTTCCCAAGTGTTGCCTTAGAAACTTATACCCTATCATTTTTTACAACTCTGAGCTTTTATACCATTGCACTACTATTAATACGGAAATGCAATCCACATTGGGTAACAGTGAAAATATTAAAAGAAGTTTTCCAGTCACTCATAAAGATCCAAGGCATGGCACAAGAAGTGGGTAATTTTCAATAATCAGGAAAGGCTGTTGCTTTGTATGGACAGCCGGTAAGAAAGACAAGTTTGAGTAGGTCACTTTGAGGAAAATGCTAGCAATCTGCGTAGAGTCCCAAGAAGTCAGGAAGACCATTGAAAGAAAGATGGAAAAGCTTTGATTGATTGATTGATTGTTCTGGTCCCCCTTGGGTTTGGTTCAGGACTTTCTGCCCACAAGCAGAACCATTCTAAATGTTGATTCGAAAATGCTGAACCAACCCATGTGAATGAATGGCCCCTTCTGAATGTTGGAGTGTTGCAGGTTTTTCCAACATGATCTTCGTCTGGTGTTCACATGTATGTGTAATCACCTCCCCTTGAATGAAAGGGACTTAGGACTTGCTTCTCGCCTATGAAATGTGCCAAGTGTGCGGGACACACTGACCAGAATTATGTCTTGGTTAATAAGGCTCCACCTTGCTGTGAGACTTATTCCACGGCTTCTCGTGGCTGGCTTGAAAGAGCAGCCACAGGAAACAATCAGCACAGCCAGGAGCTGCAGGTAGCATTTGAGAACACAGGGAAACCTCTAGTTAGAAGCCAGCAAAAAAGATAGGACTCAATGTCCTTTCCTAAATTAATGCTATCAAAAACCCAAGTGGGCTAGCGGTAATTTTTTTTCCTGGTCAAGCGTTCAGTCTGGTGGAGTCATGATGGTAGCCTGGGATACTCTAAGAAAGTCTATTTAAGTTGTGCCTGACTCGAATCATGAAAACTGTCAGATAGCATATGTGTTGTTTCAGGCTGCTAAGAGTTCAGTAATTTGCTTTGCAGCTATAGACAACTAATACAATGTAATAGGAACACTGACCACTGGTGCCCTTTCTCTTACCAACGTCATCCTCACAATGCTAGTCTTATCACACTGGTAGAATACTGATTCCCAACCCCACTTTAGCAAACTGTGAGAGATTTCTCCACTTCTTGCCCTTGTAAGGCTAGTCTAAGGCCCAAAAGGCTCCATGTACTTTTCTCTTGAAACTTCAGCTCACATGACATATATACCCTTATTTGCACCCATGTCACATACTAAATACAATTCTCTCTACTGAAAAATTTTAATGAAAATTTTTTGTTTACAATTTTACCTTGAAAATTAGTTGGCTCAAAAGCTCATTTAGCTTAGAATGTCAAAGGATACCTTGACAATTTACCATGCTTACTTGGGAATTTGTGAAAGAAGATCTCACCTTCAAATGTTTTCCAAGGTAATGAAATTTTCATAAATACTAAATCATACAATTAATGAAGCTGACATAATGTTGTTTTAGGAGATGCTTAATTATTTATCAATTTCACTTTTGAAGGATTCTCTAAGAATTCTGAGTCCAATAAATTCTTATTCAGATCTCAATCTGTTCTGTTTACCCCAAAGGACCTTTCATATCCTGGGCTCAGTGCCAATAATACCTCACAAATCAGGGGAACCTATTTTTTGCATACTCCTTTTGTTTTATTATTAAATTTATAATTTTTCACACAAGCAAATGTCATGTACAGGTCAAAGATAGCACTATTGTGGAAAATGGGCAAAGGGAAAGATTGAAGACATAGAAGTGCAGGAAAAGCTAAAGGCAAAGATTATATTTCTAAAAGCCTGTTAGAAAAACACACAAACCATGCATGCATCTGGATATCTTTCCACACATTTGTGCACACACACACACGTACATGTGCACACACTCACACTTGCACACACACGTGCACACATTCACAGCAAGGTTTTCTTCTTCATTTTAAACTAAGAATCATGTGATTAAGGGTCTCAAGCTTTTTTCTTTCCAAAAGAATCAATAGAGACAGTAACATTTCTCTGCCAAAAGTCCTAAGGTTAGCAGCAAATCTAGATTATAGTCTTGATTTCAATATCCCTAAAAATTAGAAACAATGACTTTCCAACTGGACAAGCTGGATCAAAACTTGGAGCATTAGTCAATGGCTTTATCTAGAGGTAAGACAAGTTGAATGAGGACCAGCAAGACTCCTTCCATCTCTGAATCTGCATACTCGCAAGCAGCCAAAGGCAGAAAATGTATTGGAACTAGGTCCTGAATGTTAGCAATCGCATCCTCTGTCTCTGGTCACGCAAGTTAACTATCTGCCATTCCTACTCTTTCTGGAAATTATGATTAATAAAAATTATGATTACCAAAGGAAATATCATAACATTAATTATGCTCGGTTAATAACTACTGGAAGAAGAAAAATCTTACCAGATTGGTCTTCAAATGGTAGCATCTTAATTTATGACTGAATCATGGGAAAGGAGATTAATTTCTTTTTATATGTTCAAATTATATTTCCTTATTATCCAGAAATTGAAAGGAATAGGTTATGTATAGAAGGGAAGCAGAAGGAGGTGGTACTATAGTAATTTCCAGTTTTGAGCCTAAATCTTAAATCTAACAATAAAATATTCTCAATCAGAAAAAGAACGCATCAGCTGTAAAACTCCCAGGAGCTCTGATAACCAGTGCACTTTACAAACACAGGGTTAAGCATCCATGTGTTGGTTGAAGGTTCTGGCAGAGAATACTCACTTAACAGATACGACTGTGTCTGTGTTTGGAATAATAACAAGAGATTCAGTGGAGGCCTCAAAGAGTCAGAAGTCAAAATTAAGCAAAGTCAAGTAGACAAAAGCAGAGGATCGCTGTTCGTTATTATGTGCCCATTTCTATCTGTACCAGTTGGGATCAGCAGGAACAATCATCAGCCCAACTTATTCATAGAAATAAAACTTAAGGGAGGAAGTACAGAGGTGCAGAGAGTTAAGAGGGAGCTGGAGAGCATCAGCAGACAGCTGCCACCTGTACAGCCCAGAGAGATTCGCGTGTGAGGAGAACAGGCCACCAAGGGGACTGAGGTCCAGGATGGCACAACCTTACCAGACAGTAGCCCCTGAAGCTGGGAGCACCCAAATAAATGCCATTATCTGCTTTCCCACCACCTTCTCATCTCGCAATGTCCAAACTCAAATGGTAATCACCTGGCCTGGGAGCCATGGTTAATCTGGGATGATTAACCAGAGAGACATTAAACACTATTTAAAGGGATCACATAGAAAAAAAAAGAGAGAGAGAAGGAATTGGGGTGGGGAGGAAAGGATGAGGAAGAGGTGACAGAACACATCATTCTTAAGAGAGAGGCATAGTTGTGGGTAATAGCATCCCTGGTTAGACAGGGCAGGAAACTGTGGCTTAGAATAGTTACATTTAGCTTTCCAGATCCCACCTGGTGTCCAAGCTCGTCGTTGAAGCCACTCTTCTTCCTCCAAGTGCGTGTTCTTTCCTCCCTGTTGCTCCCACACGCTGTATCTTGGTTTGCAAAGCCTTTCCGAATCCACCAGTTCTTTCATGTATTTTACCTTATCTGTTCCTATAATACCCAAAGGGGTAAGAAAGATTCTGGTTCTACCTTGCAGATGAAAGAATTAAGGATCAAAAAAGTAATTAACACTTTTCTTCTAAAAGCTCCATGATAATTAATAGCTTTGATCCAATAGCAAAAGGTCCCAGGCAATAGAAGGTGGGAGCGTGCACAGTACCCAGGTTACCAAGTCAGAAAAGATGAAACCAGATTTGATGAAATTCAAAATGTAAAATGAGAAAGGCACTAATAGGCAGTTATTATGCTAATCCTTATTATGCTTGTACGCATCTGTCATCATTAGCTTAAATTTTATTTTTGTGTATGAATTTATAAATAAAGACAAGGATTAACATCTAGCTGACTGAATGTTATTATTTGAATGATGTGCCTGGAAGAAAAGATCATTCAGTGGAGCTGGAGACTCAATCTGAGAGGCAGAATGTAAACTCACTTCCTTTTCTCCAGCCCCTTTGAGTATGGGCTTGCAATCTTTGCTATCTTTTTTATTAATTATTATGCATTATGTGACAGTTTCATAGGCTCTGGGAACCCCCCCACCCCTCCCCCTCCCCTCCCCCCGGTGGATTCCTCCACCTTGATGTAGTATTACAGTTCAAATTCAATCAAGATTCTTTCCTTGCAAACATATACCAAGCATAGAGTCCAGCTACTTATTGTCCAGATGGGTTGAACAGTTTCTTGGGGAGACCATTTCTGGTCCGAAGTTAGAGCTGGTAGAATATCATCCCACTCAATTAAGAGTCCCAATATAACATCAACAGCAATTTGCAACATTATGGAATTGACATGGTTTTGAGTAACCAGTATGTTAAAAAAAAAAAAAGCAAGTTCTTAACCACAACCTATGATTAGCTCATTGACATTTCAATTTTAGTTTATATACAGGACCGGACCGGCTGCTATATACCTTAAAATGGCTATAAGGTACCATTCAGCTGTCTCGTGTCTATTTCATTTTAGTATTTAACCATTTGTTGTGTTGAAGTATAATTTTGCTGATCTTGGCAGATTTTAGGATAATCTAGACTGGCTTGTAACTTTAACAAGACATTTGTCGACAATTAAGGTGCAGAACATTTTTGGGGGGGTGGTGTGCAGGAAAATCCTCAACACCATGGTGAGGAGTGACTAATCTTTGTGTCCCACCCAGTGAGACATGAGCCCATCCACGCCAGCTGTTTCCTGTCAGATTCCAAGCTCTACTTTTTTGTTGTTTGTCTATTTATTTTAGGTTTTTTAGTTTGTATGATTGTTTGTTTGCTATGAGGGGTTTTCTGAGCGGTCCCGATGGTCATTGCGAGGGAGAATGGGGGTCCAGAGGTGGAGCCAGGCTCGGACAGGGGAGTGATAGATTGAAACAAAGAAGGAGTAATTTTAATTAATAAAATTAAAGAATGAATCTACTTTTAAAGAAAACCTCCATGTGTGTAGAAAGGTAAATCAAACTAGATTGCAACCATACCCCACTTAACTGCAAGTAGATGATTGTTGGAGATCCATCTACTCTTGCTCACTTTTTTATACATTCATCAGTGTATAACCAATTCTGTAAGCATTTGTAAGATGAATCTAAACCTGAGGGTATTTCAAATTCTATGTGCTAGGCAATGCATGCAATATCTATTAATGCATCCTCATCTTGACCCCATAACATCGTCCCCATTCCCCAGCTAACAAATGGTGTGCTAGGATGTACTCATATCTCCAGACATTCTGTGTCAAATATTTTCAAATGTTGATCATGCTCCTTTGGTCCCTTAGAGATCAAGACATCCTGAGCTCGAAAGTGTATAAGTCTGTGGTCTTTGAATGTCAAAACTCTTCTTAAACCTCCTTGGTTTCATCCAAGACTTGATTCTATCTTGACCTGTCTGTGCGTTACCCAAGTTAGACAGGCAACACTAAGCATCACTTATGATCTGAAAGATTGATGGTGTATTCACATGACAAAATGTGCCAGCAAATAGATTAAGATTCCTGTTACAAGTCAATGTTTTTATATGATCCCATTCATGTAACATTCTTGAGATGACAAAATATCAGGCTGGAGAATAAATTAGTGGTTCCTAGAAGCTAAGGAGAGAGAGTAGGGGAATTGGCTACAGAAATCCAACTCTGGAAACCCTGGGATAGAACTGTCTTGACTGTAGTAGTGATTTGATAAAACTATACAGAGCTAAATGCACACATAATACATGAACATACACACACCAGTGCACATAAAATTAGCAGAATCTGAATGAAGTCATTGAAATGCATCAGTACCTACTTCCTGGCTATTATATTGAACTATCCTTATCCAATATATTACCATAGAGAAAATCAAAATAAAGGCTTTATGGAATTGTTCTATATTATTTTGCTATCACTTACATGTGAATATATAATTCTCTCAGAATGAAACGAGTTTTAAACGTTTCCATATGCTGAAATCTTCTTTATCATGGGTCTTTTCTTCCATACTGCACTCCTCCATGCAATGCTTTCTTTACCTTTTCACTCTCCCTCTCTTCATCTGAGATTTCCTTCTGGGAACTTAAACCCTTCTCCTTTCTATTATGCAGAGAATTTGGCCTTTTCGAGCTCTAACACCAAAGCTGGCTTAGGATGGTGCTGAGCAAACAAAGAACTCTGGCTCTTGTCAATCCGCAGGAATCCTCAGAAGGCAAAACATATTTGCAGGTGCCATCGTATTGGCAGATGACATTTATGGGGAAATGAGTGGTTCTGTAAGACTAGACCTCCTCCAGCTTAAAGTAAAAGCAACGGACAGACATAAAAAGTGGATCTTACGTCACCAGCCAGTATATTGTCTACAGGCTGGTTATAGTGTCAGCACTGCACTAGTTATAAGACACGTGCCCTCAGGCAAGTTATTTAATCCCATAGGGCCTCTGTTTTCTCACTGGTAAAGCACAAATATTAATAATTAACATCCGAGACTTGCGCTTAGATCTGATCTATTTCCAAAAAAATTGTTACAATAACTTTCTAATTAAAATAAAAGTAGGCCGTGGTGATTGTTGACCACATGAAGAGTTGATATCTGTGGTTGTTTTCAACCACAGATAGGAATTTGTTAGACGGAGATGGGAATCAGAAGGAAAGTCCTGTAAGTTTAAAAACTGAAAAGGCATAGGAAACGAGACAACATAGTAAAGATCAAGTGTGTTCAGGAAGCACGGTGTTCCTGGTCTAGAACAGGAAGAGTAGGTCAGGACTGTGCAAGAGGCGGGTAGGTGAAGAGGAATCAAGTCATTTTGTGGAGGAGACAAAGTTTCTCCAAAGCACTGCGAAGAATAAGAGTATCTGCTTTGGGAAACAGAACGTAGGTGAAGCCTTCAGAGCAAATCCTGGGGGTGCTGATCTGGGCACAGGGACAGGGTGCATTGGCCTGTTTGTAACCTGCAAGATGAGCATGGCTGGAAGAAAAAGGCCGAAGTCCAAGCAAAACCTGACACAGATGGCAAGCGAGTCTAGAAACCTGGAGGAGCGTTGACAACACTGCAAAGGAAGTCGGAGTTACAGATCAGATATGAAAGGGAATCCAAAAAAGAAAAAAAAGCAGCTAGAAAGATATTTGTGAATTCCTTTTGTGCATTCTCAGATAATAAGAGAGGAAAAATGTGTTTCACGCTTCCATTTCGTAATCAGACAAGAACCTTGTCTGCACTAGGTGAAATGACATAGCAGTTTCAAGTTAATTCTTGATGTCTGGATTTCTGTCCATTCCTCTGGCTCATACAGAGATACATCCCAAACCAATTCCAAACTCTATTATTACTAATTTTCAGTCCTACAATATACTTCAAATTCACAGTCTCCAAAATTTCTCTTTTGAATCTATTCTCAGATAATCTCAAGCCCATGTCCCATGAATTTTAACATTTACCTCTGCCTGTGATAAAACATAACTGTCTCTGTAGACTGCAGTTTATTTAGCCAAAATGAAATAAAACAAAAAAATCTGCACTGGCTTACAGGTTTATGAAGATAGCAGTCAGGAAACAATGCTTTTAGAGATTTCTTTCCATAGCCTTCTAAATATACTATAATAAAAGTGACCAAAGTCTCTTTTAAAATAGACAGCAGTAATAACTTCTGAGAGATCAATGATAATCGTTTATCGCATAAATAAACATTGTGGAGTTACAGAACTCCCAGATTAAATGAGAAGCATTTATTACATTTCTGCATTGCAGCAAAATCTTTTCTACACATTGTGCAGGAAACCCAAGGCAACCCCCCCACAGGTTTTTAATTAAGTGTCACTCCCACTGAGATAATAAGCATACTATCAAGGGCGTGCCTTTATTTTAAAGGTTTGATCATAACAGTGCAAGGTATATTTTGTAATTACTGATAATACATTTGATAAAATTCTCTAATTGTTCCACTCTTCTCAAATAACATGACTCAGTGTGCACTTCAATGCCCTGGGATAATCAGTCTTTCTGTATTTAGGACTTTAATAAATACCAATCTTGTGAAATTAATGTTCAACCTGAGAACAATGTACAACTGGGAAGTTGAGTCTTGAAACAAAGACACACTGCTGTATAACCAACAGAATAAAGCCAGTCAAGATAAAAACAACAAGTTTCCTGACCTCTTTTTTTTGTCCCAAGCTCCATGTTTGTAAGCACTGTAACAAGTGCTCCCTACAGACTGGAATCAGTTCAATGCAGAGTTGTAAATTGGGAAGAGAGACCAGACACCTGGGCCAGGTTCCCACAGCTTGCCAGTGAAGCCAGAATTCCCAAACCGGTGTCCTTTCCATAACCTACTGACTTCCTCCATCTGAGGGAAATCGTGCCCACTTACTACTGGGTAAATAAAGAAGACAATTTGGTTCCAGAAGGACCATGGCTCAAGCGTGTTGCCTTCACTTAGTTATAATGATGCTCTGCCAACAATAGGCATCCAAAATGTGCTTTTAGATGCAAAGAATTCCTTGTTACTAAATTCACAGAAGCATGTTAACACCATGTCCTTTTTACTCACTTTTGTGCCCTCTAATCTAAGCCACATAGGAGTCAAAAAAAGTACAGCTTTGATGCCCAGTGTGGCCAGTAGCCAAGAGACTTTGGCCAGAGCTTCCATCCAGGATATATCAACTGCTGGCTGACCAATCTATTAACCACCAGTATTGGGCTTGCCCCAGGTTTCTGTCCTTCAAGTGGGATCAGACCAGAATGAAGATAGGAGCTTCATTTGGAAGCATGGTTATCAGCAGACAATGCTGACAAGAATATTCGTGAATGTCACTGTATTCCTAGAACTGTAATCCTGACCTGTGCTGACAGCAAGCCTAAGGAACTCTCAGGAGTCATCAGCAGTACTCTTGCCCATATCTGTCAATTCCCTAAGGAGCATCATTTGAAAACCCACTATCTTTTCAATTTGATTTAATTCAATTCAACTTAATTGACGATTCATTCAAAATCTACCCTCTCCTGTTTCAAGGACTTGAAATAGAGATGAATTAAACAATATCATCCCGTTCAATGAGTCTTTGGTCTTGTGGGGACACAGTCATACTTAATATGACAGATTGAAGCCAGCTCTTAATAATGACATGAGAAATGTTTTGTGACTCCAGGGTGGAAAAACAGGAAGGAGACTGCAGAACTAACTCATACATTTATTATACACTGCTCTGGGTTGTTTCATAATCACTGTCCTCTGTGCTTCTTCTCAACAGCCCCAGGAGGCAAGAATTTCTATACCTGATTTCAATGATAAGATTTAGGCTTGCAAAGGTGGGACACCATGCCTGAGATCATATGCCCATGACTGGCAGAGATAGCCCCTCCCAAAAGTGCCCCTCCAAATATATTATATACATATATATACACACATACTCTCTCTAAAGCTACACACTTGCACTGCTGACTTCACACTACCAGGGTTACCTTCTCCAAAGAGGATCAGCGAAGGATTCATGGAGGATTTCAGTCCAGTGCAAGAGCCAACATAGAAGGACTTTGAGAAAAAGACCCCCAAAGGCCAAAGGATGATCCTCACTGCTCTCACTATAACTTGCTGTGGAAGTTGCTATACGGTTCAGGTTCCAATCAGCCCAGACCAGTCTCCATTATCCATTGCCTACAGCTCTGCTCCAGCCTCATTAGAATGCTGTCCCTGGCGGTATCCCATGAAATTCTGTGCAAGCATTAGAATTGCCATGATTTAGGTTTGCATTTGGACTGGGCCGACTCAAAACACTAGGATGTGGCTAATCCTAAGAAAAGCGTCTTGCAGTATGGAGGTTAGCAGCAAGTGATGGTCAGATGACAGGGCACTAAATCGTGGCTGCTTCTGATACCAGCTCTGGTTCTCTGCCTTTGTTTGAAAGAAACTTCAGTATTCAAGACAGTCACACAAGAATACAAAAACAGTAGGGAGTTCCTATATTCCCCACACTGTTTCCCTCCTGTTTGCTTCATTTCTTACAAGTAAAAAGCCAATATTGATACATCTATGTTAACATAAGTGCATACTTCACTCAGATTTCCACAGTTTTTCTTTAGCTCTCCTTTTCTGTTCAAGAATCCCACCCAGGACATCACAATACACTTAGTCATTACTCGGACGTTGCTCCTCGTGGATATCCTTGGCAGTCTGGGAGAGTGCTGATCGGGCAGTTTGTAGGATATTCCCCACCTGAGGATCCATGTTTTCTCCTGGTTAGATGAGTTTTTTGAGGAAGACCATTAGAGAAGTAAACAGCCAGTTTTTTTCTTTTTGATATCACATCTGATATATATCTGATATATATCTGATATATACCACATTGATGTTTTGCTTTATTGTGGCAAAATAAACATCTCATAAAATTCACCATTTGGGGGCTGCTAATGTGGTGCAGGGGATTAAGTCACTATAAATTGCTGGCATCTCACGTGAGCGCTGTGCTTGAATCCAGACTGCTCCACTTCTAATCTAGCTCCCTGTTAATGTATCAGGGAAATTAGCAGACAATGGATGGCTCAAACATTTGGGCACCTGGCATCTACATCAGCCTATACAGGCCTGGCTCAACCCTAGATGTTGTGGCCATTTGAGGAATAAAAGGTTGGAAGGTCTTTCTTCTCTCTCTCTCTCTGTCTCTGTCTCTCCCCCTCTGTATCAATGCCTTTCCAATAAATAGTTCATGGAAAATGTGGTTATGAAGAAACCAAGAACATAATTCAAATATTTTTGCACCAAAATATTTTTGCTGTATAATATCTGCCTATCTATCTATCTATCTATCTACTTACCTATCTAGCCAGCCAGCCAGCCAACCATCCATTGCCTATTTATTTAACAAGCAGAGAGAAAGAGTACACTTCCATTTGCTGGTTTACGTCTCTTATTCCAGAAATTGAGGAACTCAAAATAGGTCCTCTAATGTGGATGGCAGAGACCCAAGTACTTATGATCACATGCCTTTTGACAGAAGGATACAGAGAACAATGGAGAGAGATTTGAAAGGAAGAGTGGCAGAGAGGAAGTTTGGAAAGGTAGTCAGGGGTCATACCACGGACAGTCTGTTGGTCATATTTTTGGATTTATCATTCATAGTTTCCATGGTATACATTAACCCCGGGGGTAATGTGATTGGTCTCAAGGGCTCACTCTGGTCATGAAATGGGTTAGCACTGGGTAGAGTCAGAGCGCACGTTGGGAGGCCAAAAGCAACTGCAGTAGTTTGTGTGGAGCTGAAGGTAACTGCGTCAGAAAGGTGGCCAGGAAGAAATGAGAAAAGGAAGGGCTCTGGAGCACTTTGTGGCAGACAGGGAGTGAGAGATGAGGGACTCAGACAAGTGCAAGATGGTGTATCTTGTTTACCTTGGGGAATTAGAGGACAGGTGAGGCTACTTAGGGGAAGAAGAGCTATGAAATATGATAAGAATGGGGTACATGCATGGAAGGTGCAATACAATAAAGAGGTGAAGGACCTTGACGGCCACCTGAAGGAGTCTGGACTTTTACAATTGACCCAGAAAGGAAAGACATGTTTTTAGCAGGTGTTTCCCTAATATTTTTATGGCTAAGGGCAAGAATCTAGAGGGAGTTCCTAATTTCATATAATTTGCAACGTTTCCTTACTCAACCAATTCAACACAGTCAACATCTGACTACACAGATTTTGCAGCTCCTCATCCTGTCAGCATTGACCTGTCAGGTCCTTTGAGAAACCTGAGGCTGCAAGAGTATATGATGCACAGATTCTAAGACTCCCTGGAGTTTGAATGTGGAGGTATGTAGAGAGCTAACTCCAATTCTTGGCACCTAACTTCTTCCATGTCTGTTCCTTCTCTTCCAACCCCAGACCCATCCTGTACCAAGAGTTGCCTCAGGTACATGTCCAGAGACACCCTAACCCACCCAATCAAGCTTCAACAGACTGCATGAGTGGCAGTAACCCATTCATGGGAAGCATCACTCGCTACTCCTCAGGTGTGCATTATCCTGGAAGCTGGAACCAGGAGTAGAAATGGAACTTGAACCTACACACTCTACTATGGGATGTGGACATTCCAGTCTCCAATTTACCCAAATACCCGACCCTAGGTGGCTATGTTAAATTGGGATGTAAGTAATTGGTGTTTTGGATATTGAGCAAAATTTGCAGCCATTGAGCAGAAGAAATATTTTTGCTGAAATACAATGTTGCCCCACCTGGTGCTTTTTAAATTTCAGTTACATTCCCTATTAATGCCTCTGTTGTGTTACCCGGACCATAACTTACTTTTTGCCTGTCACATTTAAATTTGCTATTTTGAAAGAAGAGGAGAATCTAGTGATCCTATCTTGCCCCATTCAGTGACTGACTGAGATAAATGCTGCTTCCCTCTGAAAGTTCGAATAAAAGAAAAGGCATCATCATAATAAACATCATCACCATTCATCTTGACAGTAATTACCCATTCATGCCAACCCCTCAAGATTTAAACTCTAGTTAACATGCAGAAAGATGAACAGACTGAAGAATACAGCTTATTTATTTATTTCCAAAGTCAAAGTGCTGAAGAACCACCCAATGACCTTAAGACAAATCTAGCAGCCTAAAATACTCCCACTAAAGAAAACAACATTGATAGAATAAGACATTGATGAACAATCTTGACCTTTCTCCTTTATTTTTACTTATTTACTTACCAATTCTTCTCTATTTCAAAAGAAAATCTTACAATAAAAATCCATTTACCATGGAATACTACCAAAAGTGAAGTTAAGAAAATGATATCAGAAACTTTTTAAAGGAAAAAAAGGAAACGATTTTTATCAGGACTCTGAAACTATTCATGTGAGCACTAAATTGCCTCTGAATTTCCCAGCATCCAATGTCACTTCAAATGTGGAAGATACAATTA
This sequence comes from Ochotona princeps, assembly GCF_030435755.1. Classification (NCBI taxonomy): domain Eukaryota; kingdom Metazoa; phylum Chordata; class Mammalia; order Lagomorpha; family Ochotonidae; genus Ochotona; species Ochotona princeps. The sequence goes on along the minus strand of NC_080834.1, from coordinate 17,510,732 downwards.
AATGTGTTTGTTTTGATGCAAACGATTTGAAAGCCATGCTTACATTTTTCATTGTATGAATTTTTCATGAACTCTCAGACCATTCACACATACATGGTCATTTTTTAGAGTGCCTACCCCAACTCTCCTTTGTTATGACATGAATAAATTAAAAAGTCACTGTAAATATATTTTTGCTAGAATCAACAGAGCACAAACTCCAACAGAAGAAAGTGATATAGCTCTCTAAATGTCCCATTCAACAACTACAAGTGAGACTGCACATCCAAGGAAAACAAGGAGAAGAGAATACCTCCTTCAAGATAACATTTATTCTCATAGCAGAAATGATACTCCTTGATCACCCGTAACGTTTTCCTCAATTCCTGGGCCCAAAGATCAGCTCAATCCACAGGTTTCCTAAAATATGGCCATGTTCTAACCAATGAAATAGGAAGGGTTTGACGCCTCTTGCAGAACTGATACAGAAAACCTTCCTTCTAAACTCCTCATAGCAGCTTTTTTCTCTCATCTTCTAACTAAATGTGGGGGATCAGCCACACAAATGACAGAGCCACAGCATGGAACAAGGCCAGGCCCCTGGATTATGAAGCAGAGCCTCACCCCAGAAGACACTTGACAAACATCATCAAGATTTTTAATTTGTTATTACACTAGTTAGCCTACCGCACATAGAACTGCCCAATGGTCTTCAAAGCAAAAGACTAAGCCCTGCAGGGGATTTCCAGGGAGAAGATGCTGCACTGAGCATCGTGGGACCTTCAGTCATGAGAGACGGAGACACCTAACCTCACTCCCCAAGCTGTTTTGCTGATGGGACATGGAGGATAGAGTTCTGAGGTTTTCCATCATAGCCAGACTGGAAGGTCACAAGACAGGATGTTGACCACGGACATCTAGTCCAGACCTCTGGCTCCATCCTTAGCCACTGGTGTTCCACGATGGGGAGGGTCGGGGTGGGAGCTGTGAACCACTCCATCTCAGGCCGCAGTAGGAAACACTGTGACAGTGGAACATTCTAGTGTTGATTTTTCTGAGGGAAATAAACTTGTTTATTTTTATAATATAAAAAATGTCAGCCACATTTTAAAATCAGATGAATGTATTTTTGATCATTTTATAGTGTATATATTGTGTTAGCAAACTGATAGATGAATGTATATAGCAAATGGTCATTTTAAGGGCGTGCTCAAAAGCACTTATCTGAAAATTCTAAAGTACCCATGTTCAAGAGAGTACATTTTAATTAATTTAGGCCACAAAACTCATTCTTCAAATGAGAAATTCTAATGAGGCCTATACAGAAAGCACATGGAAGGGCAGTGTTTCTCTAGCTGATTAAGGTGGGCAAGGCCAAAGCTCACCCCAAGTTTCTCTACACCCTAATGAGGAACCCTGGGGAAGAGATGAGATGTTCAATAGTGGGGTTTTGCTTAAGATTTTTCTTACAAGTGAGATTACATTACTTAATTTTTAAAAAGCATGCCTCGTAGAACCTATGGAACAGTGTAGCACCATTTTAACAATGCTGACACATCTCTAGCTCCTTTTTCTTGGCTTTAATTTTTCAAGTCCCCCCCATTGTGTCATTTTACTTCATGGAATTTAGCTTCTATGCTAAGCTCCTTCAAATCATATGGGATAAAGGCAGGTCATTGATGTAATTTTTAAATTATCCTAAAGGAGCTCAGGAAAGCATATCATGCTTATCATCTATAGACCATTTAAACTAGGGTTTATCCTGCATCTTTGATTTTGAGCTTTGTTGATCTGCCTTGTGATCAGGCACCAGAGAAAAGAAGGTGGCTTCACAGGACTTACAGGGCAATGCACATGGCACACAAAAAATCCACAGCACCCAGCTACTGCACCCTTCGTCATTTGTAACGAATCATGTCCACACTGAGCAGCCTGCTGTTCCAGAATGATTCTTCAGAGTTCCTGATGCTGAAAGCAGGACACATTCTAGCTAGGTGGTCAACCCTCTGCCACAATATTAAACATGAGCAGCGTATTCAAATGCGAGATTAAATACAGCCACCTAATCTCCAATGTCATGGGAACTCTCTGCACATTGTCCTCCTCTGCTCTAAGGACATGCTGTGGAGTGCTCAGTGAAAGTAAATGATATTGTTTGACTTGCTTCTCGAGATCATGATCATTGTTAAAGTCTACAAATGTTCCTTCGGTGCTACAGATCAGGCAGGCTGCACTTTCCATTCACTTATTCAAGACTTTCATAATAAAACTAGATCTTAGAGATGCTACTGCCACAGTGATAAGCCAGGACAGCAGAGATAGTGCTCTGTATGTACATGGTTTCTGTTTTGTGCACTAACATAGAACTAGAGTTGGGGTAAGGACAAAATACTTAGGCTTGGGAGCTAAGCGAGTAGATTGAAATCCTCAACATGCTGCTTACCAGCTATTTGAATTTGAACACTAGTTTTAGAAATTCAGAAACAGGATTGGTGATAATAACTTTTACCACCTTCAGTTTTTGGAGATCATATGCTCTCAGATGTCAGATGTTAAGAACAATATCCTGGAGGTAGCAATCATAAATTCAGTTTAAAGTCAGGGTCATGGTTGTGGTTTTGTGGAAATGGGAGGCTTTGAACAGGTTAGAAAGCCTTCAACAGACCCTGATCCTTTCTGGATCAAGGGCAAGCTCTTTAGGGATGTCCAGCAGCTGTTTCTACCCTGGTTCACAACAGCGACACCTACCGATTGTTGCAGGGAGCTTGGAAAATCATCTCTTCCATCTCTCTAGCAACCCTGTTTCCCTCTTTCCCTTTTCAAGTTCCCATTCAAACATTTGAGTTGGGTGCCTAAAAATTTCACTTTATGATTTCAGCTATTATACATGCAAGGCTAAAGACATTAGATGGTTTGCTGATTTTTTTGCTGGGAAAAATGACATATTTAGGCAATATTTTTGAGTAAATGAATAACACCTTTGTATTTCTGATGAATTATTTGAAATTGCTTTCTGCCCCTTTTTGAGCATCTTCAGGCAGAACAGCTGGCAGATAACGGCCCATCACACAGTAACTGTGAAAGTCAGCTGAAATCATGTGTGCAGAAGCTTTTAGAACAGTGTCAGTACGTTTGATGCAGGATAATTTGTAGACACTGCAAAATCTGTTTTGTTTGAAAATTAGCCATTAGCACTCTCATAGTGTCTGTCTGTCTTCACTGATGGACATGTAGTCTCCTGGAGCCAAGATCACCTTCTCTTTTGTTCACCATGGCATTTATAGCCCTAGCCCAGTACCTGTCACATATTAGACTTCATAACTGCAAGAGAACTTTGATTCATTAAAAAATGCACTTAAAAGATTGAAATACAAGCTTTATTTCTCAACATAGCTTAGTCAAGTTCAAAACACATTTCTAAGTGACGATTCCAGATATTTATTTAGTCACCAAAATACTGGATCCTGGAAATTTAACAAAGTCACTGCAGACTTTGTTACATTAATAATGAAGAAAATGAGTACCTTTTAAAGAATTTTTCAGATTATAAAACAATTCAAGAGTAAATCAACGATGTAAAGTAGAGGACTAATGATTTCCCATCAATCAAAATTTTTGCAAAATTTCCCTTATTTGATGGGAACATGAGAAGGATTGTCATTGTGGAACAGAACAACTTCCTGGTGAAGCTTCCCTGGATGTCCTTCTTGCTAAACCTGTGGCTAACTTGCTCAAAACACTCTCAGATGTTATCGTTATGTTACGTTATCATCTTATTCCTTCATCTATTTGTAAACTGATAATTTTTTTTGAGAAATTGTCTCCAAAACTTTTTTTAAGCATTAATAATTCTGCCATTTTCCTACCCAGTCTTGACCATAAATAGGGTGCCTGATGCTGCCTCAATTTTAGCAAAATTCATGTTGCTCAGATATTATTTAAATTGAGGTTTTTACCCTTCTTAGTTCTCTAAAAGAGGTCCTGTTCAGATGTGTTATAACAAGGTAGCTTATTTTGGAACAAATCCATTTTGAAATCTAGGCATAGTTTTTCTATAACATACATTCTCTAAGAACTGCTATTTACTGCCTATTTACTGAGTGAGTGAACTCTTAAGTAACTTGCTGATGTTGCAAATTTCCTCATTGGAAGATCCAGGTCCAAAACCCAATAGAATAACTTTTTTTCACTATTGCCAGGACTCCTCATTAATTTGCTTTTTATAACATTTTTTTCTTTATACGCCCCAGAGTTCCTAGTATATTTTGCTCATACAATGTTTTATTAAATAAATAAATGACTGTAGTAGACAGAAAACAAGGCAGAACACAGTTGGGTAGAACAATCACAGAAGAGGCTGGGATCAGAAGGCATGCACGAGATCCCAGGCTAGCTGGCACAACCCTTCCCTGACACATGAACTACCTCTGAAAGATTAGAACCAGCACTTGCCCTGCTCAGAAGACATCTGCAACAAGAGAGGGAGAAAGGGACCTGGATACAGCCAGGAAAAACAGTGCTTAAAAACCTGTGAATTTGTAAAGAAAAGACCCCGACATACACTGATTAAGGAATGAAAGAATCAATTAATAGACTCCTTAACATATTAACTCAAATGTTTTGGAAACTCAGATCCTTCCTTCTTCTATCACCCTGGGTTCTATACTTCTGCTGATTCCCCTCAGTTGTTGGTTCTGAACAGCAGTGTTTCCCGGGAACTTCTCAAATCAGAGAGCTCAGGAAAAAACAAATTGAGACTCAACTATCTCCAAGTGCTATAGTTGTGTGGTCTGGTTTTACACATTTTTTTTACCCCTTTTCAATTCTACAAAAGATCTGTAAAGATTTACAGAAATGTTTACACATTTAAAATGTTCAAGATGTTCATGATAAAAATGAACAGATGAGCAAATCTGGGTGATATATCTGGTTTATATCTGGTTTATATAAGAATGGGATGCTTAGATAGAACCAAGAAGAAAGCCCTTTTGTGGAAATCTGCATTATCAGATCCCACAGGTGGCCCGAGGTGAAATGTTAACTCTGAACTTCAAAATCACAATAGCAGAAAGGGAAACAAACTCACTCAGCAGATCCACAATCTTCCTGAGCTGAAAACAAAATTTCTGCTTAGAAGTTTCAATTTCTCCCACTGACCTTTCCAAAGAAGATGGGACTTGGAGAAGCACATACAGCCTGTATTTCCCACTCCTAGATCCCAGTGTGCATTTAAAGCTTTGTCTGCTATAGCACCCCTAAGCAAGAAATTAGTCACTGGCCAGGCATGAAATAAAACCACACGCTGGGCTTTCTAACAGTGGGAATATGGGAGATCTTGCAGTCCTTGAACAGGGCTCCTCATTCCAGATTGGTTTTGCTTTTCAGAGCCACGAACCACACCTTAGCCCTTCCTACAGGATGGGAGGAACAGAGAGGCCTTACCACCAGGCTCTGCTTGATTTCACTGGCAAATCTCTTCATCTTTGTTTGGGCTACAGGAACAGTTGGAGAGTAGGGGAAAGAAGGGAGGAAATGGTGACATTGAGAAAAGGAGTATTGCTTCTAGGAAGTTTGGAAATGGGCAGTAACTGTCATTCCTGGGAATCTCCTGGAAGAAGCACCCAGAGCTCTAAAGCAGCTGTGGCTTTTTCCCAAGAAACAGACTCCTCTTTGGTTAGACTCAGGGTGCAAAGGAGCTCAGAACTGAGCCCAAAGAAAGTACTTAAAACCATTTAGAAACAAGAAGTCTTGCGTGAAATTAAACCTATGTTACTGATAAGTGTGAAATACAAAAGAATTATTCACATACCAAAGAACCCCAGAAAATACAGCTACTGTTTCTAGGGAAAGACTGCCTGAATGTGGGCTATGCTTCTCCCACTCTTCAACTCCAAAAGAAAAAATTAGGTCAGCAAATTAACCAGTGTTAATTTTACACAATCCTCCAGCCAACTCTTTTTCTTTATTGTAGAGAGAAAAAGAAAGAAAATACTAACACAATTTCTCTTGGCAGCCTTGTTTGGAGCTGAAATAAATAATCAACTGGAACTGTTATTTGCCTCTTGTTTCTACCAAGCTTATGCTTTCAAATATTTGCATCTGTTCTTAAACTATCACTTCATTTTAGTTTTTCAGTGTAGAAAAAGAAATGTCTGGGGGCCTTTCTCCTTATTAGAGCACCATTCATTTTGTCCATGACTTCAGGCTCCATAGAGTCAGCACAATTGATATCGTCAGAGATCATTGAGTAAGCAGTAGTTAATTAGAATTGTGAGTCTTCCATCACTAAATGCTGCCTGCACCCAGTCCCTCTACTCACTTGACCCGGCTTGTGACAGGTACCGATGATGTAATTACTGTCTTAGCCCATTATAATGTGGTGCCAAGAATATCCCTTCTTACTGTGAATGTTGTAAGGGCAAAGATATCTCTGAACTTGGTGTTGCTTATTAAATGAACATAATATGATTCAAAGGGCAATAAAAGCAGTTCTTTGGATGGCATGTCCCTAAAAAAAATATTCACTTGCTCCCTCTGTGACAGATGCTATCACAAGGCTTATGTGTAACTTCTCTTTCTTTTCCTCCCCTTGAATATGTTTGCTGTCCTGATGATAAATCTTCAGTCTGCACTGTGCGGAAGAAAAACGGATGGGGCTTTTCTGTGTGCCCAGGCAGCAGGTCACATCTGTCACCCCCTTGCTTCGATTGTCCTTTTAATTATCTCACTTCGGTCAGAAACAACTTCAAATCATAAGCCTAAGGAGAAACTAGATTTTAATTTATAGAAGCACAGCTAAATATTTTTGCTCTAAGACTATATTTCATAACGAAGATGAGAACCCCAGGGCTCTTTAAACCAAAGGGCAATCATAAACATTTTTCTTCATGCCACAGATTTTTGCTTCAAATCAAACCTGACTTCACCTATAGCCCATCAACCAAAAAGTTATTATAAGATTACATTCCCCCTTTCCTCCCTGACACCCAGCACACAGGAGCCTGAACTAATCATACATTAGAGTGGAATGTTCTTAAATAGGCCATATCTTTGAGAACTTCTAAGGCTGATTTTGGCCAGACATTCTCCATTTCATTGGGGAAGTACATCTCTTTCTCTTTTTTATTTTCCTTCCAGTTTTGCAGATCTCACACAGAAAAAGTAAAGAAGCTAATAGCCTGAGACTACATTGAGATTGCTCAAACGAGCTTGCCCACTCATTAAGCGGAAAGCCTTGTGTCACCCGTGGTCGAGTTGCATTGGTTCTCCCAGCACAAGGGTGTGCAAGCCTGGAGGTCAGCTCCCAGGACTGCCACACTGTTGGGGAGAATCCACACTAATTAGGCCTCTGGATCGCATATAGGGAGGGACTACCACATTCTCCAGCAGCCTTTGTTGTGGCATGGAAGTCCTTTCCAATGACAGATAGTAGTTCCATATGTCCAAAGGTCCACGTTAAGAGGTTTCCTTTCAAGAGTGGAGGTGGGCAGGGTGAGGAAGATTTTACAGCTTCTAAGAAGAAAGGTGAGTCTGTGATTCAAGAAACTGATTGAATGAACTCAGCCATGGCATGGTTTTCATTGACACCAAGAAGCTGGGGTATGGGTCAGGCTCAATGACACCGTGTGGCAAAAAAGTCAATAAATGGCAGAAATCTGTGGTGTTTGCAGACTCACACTGTGGAGATGGAAGAAAATTAAGGGGTCCTTAAATCCGAGCATCATGTTGATCAGATAAGCTAGCAACTGGCTCCCAACTGCACACCAAGCAACCGACTGTTCTTGTTAGGTTACCAAGCATTTGTTTCGTGCCTGTAGCGTGCAATGTGCCAAGCAAGGCACTCTTATGTCACTGACAAAATCTTCTAAAGAAAAAAAAAATCAGCATTCTAAATGAAACTCAATACAGCATTTCCTAAAACAAACTAATATGGTTTGTTTTCAAAGAATTGGAGGAGGGCAAGAAATTCAATATACAATGTTTCTTACATTAAAAATCATAATATTATTTAAACACATATAAATGCAAAACTGAATCCTCTATGCTTGTTATTCTTTTAAGAAACTATCAAGCTGGAATAAATTTTCAGATTAAATGCAAATAAAACTATACAGCCAATAAAATCCAATTAAAAGTACTGTGTTAACATGACAAATGGCTGTGTTTTTGCTGCAGCTCCATCACCTCTGTGAATGGGAGCCGGGTGCTGATTGCTAAGGTGCAGGTCTAGGAGACTGAGCAGGACCGGGCCAGTCTGTGAGAGTGGTCCCATGATCAATTCCTCATCTTCCTGTCCGCACTGCAAAGTTCGAATTATTTGTTACATAAAATGCTTAAATTTTCAGACTCTTACCAAAACTGAAGACTGGAGTCAGCATTGTGGCACAGCCAGTTGAAGAGCCACCTGTGACACTGCATCCCACATCCAAGCAACACTCCATGTCCTGGCTGTTCCTCTCTGGTCCAGAGCAAACAGGAGGGCAGCAGAGGGTGGCCCAAGCGTGTGAGCCTTATGCTCCGTATGGGAGACCCAGAGAGGGTTTTGTTCTCCTGGCTTTGACTTTCCCCGGTTCTGGCTGCTGCAATCATTTGGAGAGTAAACCAACATACAGATCTCTTTCTGTCTGTGTCTTTCAAATAAAAGAACTCTTTATATGTATATATCACAAAATATGTGACTTTCAAGGACTAAGAATATAGTCCTATACCAGTTTGAAAGCTGCTAATCTATTATTTAATCTGTCAACCATTTTTCATATAATATCATATAATAAAGCTAGATCAAATGTGATTATATTCAACATTATATGATTAAGACCAGGAGTTCTATTGGTAGTTTTCTATCATTTAAAATGAGAGTATAATTTAAATATCTCAACTCCATTCCCCATCACAACAGAGCAGCACTCTCTGCCAGGTACTAAGGACATAATGACAGCTAAGAAGGATGGCTCCTCAGGAGGTCCACAGTCCACAGGAAGAGGACAGACAGAGCAATAACCATGGCAGGGTGTGTGATGCCACCGAAGGACCTAGAAGGGGGTGGGAGGGGGCACTGACATAGGATGACAAAGTCACACTGGGTTGGATGTGAGGAAAGGCTTCCTGTAGGAAGTGATGGTGTTGATCTCATGGGAGAGGATCCAGGAGAGACAGCTGAGTCTAAAACTGTATAAGGTGGTTATCTCGGATCAGGCCCTGTGCTGAACTCTGTGGGTGCGCTGGGCCACTTAGTCTTCCCCACAGATGACCCCATTTCTACTGATGTAAAGTGGGAGCCTCAGAAAGAGGTTAACAAGCAGCACTGCTCAGGTCACACCCGGAACAAAGTCTCTGTAGCCTATATTTTCCACCTCTCTGCTTTATGATTCAGAAAGCTATAAATAGTCTGATATTGCTAAAGCATGAAGTCAAAGATAGAAAAAAAACCACATCTGGTTGCTAGAATACTATGTTGCTATCAGCACTTACATATGTGACTATTAAACACAGCAAAGTCCTTCCAAAAGCTGTAATGGTGAGGGTGATGCTTCACCCATAAACTATGTTATAAAATCATAACATTTTAGGTGCTCCTATGACACCAATTCTCACTCTCTCTCCTCTCTCATACACACACTATTTCCTGGCTTATTTACTACTGTAACGATGGATATGATGGACACCTTTATAAGCTATTTTCTGTGAATGAATTCACAAATCAGACAAAATCCTTTATTTCTCTGTGCTCCACCCAGGGTCAGAAATCACAAACACTCTCCCTCATATATCCAGGCGTGTACACACACACACCAGAAATCAGAACACACAAACACTCTCCCTCATATATCCAGGCGTGTACACACACACACCAGAAATCAGAACACACAAACACTCTCACTCATATATCCAGGCGTGCACACACACACACCAGAAATCAGAACACACAAACACTCTCCCTCATATATCCAGGCGTGTACACACACACACCAGAAATCAGAACACACAAACACTCTCCCTCATATATCCAGGCGTGTACACACACACCAGAAATCAGAACACACACTCTCCCTCATATATCCAGGCGTGTACACACACACACCAGCTATATCAACCACAGAATCATCCCAAGGACATCTATAGAAATCAGTATAATAATAGAGAATATGATTATTTCTTCCTGGACAAGTTAGCAATGTGAACCAAAATGAAAGCAACTGGCATGTTCTTTTGGTTAATACAATGGAACACATGCATCTTTTTCACTGTGAGAAACTTTTCTGCTTTTAAATTTTGGCTACATGAGAATTCCAGTGCAGCACCTCCCAAGTTGAGAGAAAGTGAATATCAGGAACTCAGACCCCTTAGTAAACCAGGAATTCATTCCTGCGAGCTGTGTGAGCACTACATTCTATATTCTGTGTTATAAATGCTCTACACTCTTCAAGATAGCTCCACAGAAAGGGCGGGATTTACTATTCAAATCACCACAGCTGGAGAAAGCCTTGTAGGAGAGCTAATCCCTTCTCCCCTGCAAAAGGAAAAAAATCATAACAAAAACAGCAGGAGTGGAAACAACTTTCCCTCAACTAACTCTGTCAGTGCTGAATACCAGACTGATTCAACCTAGTTCTATATCACTCAGGGCTGTCCTAGGACTGGAGACCCCAAGGCTCAACCTCTTGGGTGAGGACATTACTAATCTGCTTGAGCCTGGTGCCTGTTAATGGTAAATTAAGAGCAAGGGATGTTTGTTAGATTAAATTAGATAAGATGATTGCAGTGTCTAGCATAATCCTATGAGGCGGGCAGTATGCTTTGGTCCCATGCCCTTTTTACATAAGCCTTTCCCCCTCCTTTACCATGTGATTGAGTGCAATTTTTCATTATAGTCATTTCTTGCACAGTTGAAGACAAAAAATAAAAACAATAAAACACAAGGCATTTATGGCATAATCGTTTAATGTTTGGGAAGCTCCAAACAGGCACTCCCATGACTAAGTGGCAGGCGTTTAGGAATACTGAGATGATAGGGATTTAGTGCTAAGCCCCATCTTCGGTGATGAAATTCACCAATAAGTTATTGCAGCTGTTTCACAGCTAATACAGCTATGTAAATCACTCATTGAACCTCTTTTTAAAGAGACTAGTATGGTGTAAGTTATTTTAACAAACAGCCTTTTTTCTTCTGTACTTTCCTCCTCACCTATTGTACGTAGAGGAATTCAATCTAAGAAATTAACATGTAAGAATTAAAGAATTTCCTCTACTTCTCAGTAAACAAAAGAAAACAAAAAGATTTAAGCTTTTGTTCCAGTATTGCTGTCATCTTTGTTTTACTGCATTATGCAAAATGGGAAAATACTCAAGTTTGTTAGGCATGAGTGATTGAAGAAACAAATGCAAATGAAGTCATTAATTGTAAGCAGACCGTCAGTGCCCTTACTGCTGACATAAAAGGGGAGCTGAGAAATCTAATCTCAGTTTGTCAATATTTACAATCTCCAAAGGAAACAGCAGTCACAACGACAGCTTCCCAAGGTGCCTGCATGGTCACTGACAATATGCAAGTTTGCTCCTCACTAATTTAAGCAAGAGATGAATGTATCTTTGCCTACCCAATGTTAAAAGATATTTTTGCATCTGCTGATTATTTTCTAGGAAAGTTTGTGGGGAAGTGCAATTGTAGTTTATATGCAGTTAATATACATCCTTAGGTCATACAGCTATGTTGGGCAAACCTTTAAACAGGAAGTGTGGATGGCAGTGAGATATTGGGGTGCAGAAGCTGTCTGTTTCTACCCCTCTGGATCAGCAGCACCCAACACCACTACTACACCCACTGAGTCAGCAAATAAAGACAATCTGGATGATGAGGAAGCTTAAGATCAGGATGCGCTGGCTGTTCACTTACTGGATGTCTAATTCGCTAATTCCTTCAACTCTTCCGCTTCCTCACTTGCAAAAAGGAGTGAAAACATTCAGGCCATAGACTATAGTGAGGAGGAAAAGTGAGTCACTGTGCAGAACTTGCATAATGCCTAACACTGGGTAAATTCTGACTGAATTTTAATACTGCTACTTGCAGACTAAGTCATACTGTCCCAGAACAAACTGGACAGAGGTTCAGTAGCTGACAGACAATGATGTCTCAGAAAAAAAAAAATGAAGATTTTAACCATATTAGACATATAGTATCTTAGTCTCTTTAGTCTGTTGTAACAAAATACCATAAACCAGGCAAGTATAGAAAAACGAAATGCATTTCTCTTAGTTTCAGAGAAGTCCAAGATCAAGGAGATACAGACTTAATGTCTGGTAAGGGCAAGTTGTTGGCTCACAGACAGTATCTTCCAGCCATGCCCATGAGTATTAGAAGTGGTAGCTTCTTGGGATCTCTTTTGTAAGGGCAATAATTCATGAGGGTTCTGTTCTGGCAATGCAACCATGCTCCCAATGGCCCCACCTCTCAGTACCACCAACCTGTGAATTTGGGTTGGACGCAGGCATTAAGACCATTGCAGGTAGATCAAGTAAAGAGATGAAACTTTCACTCAAGAAAGTAAAAACACCTGATATAATCAATCACAACTCTTAGAAAAGATAGAGGCTGATAAATTACAGCAACATAAAATATTCAACTTCACAAAATTAATCTCTTCTAGAAAGATTCTAACAATAGTTCTTTCAGACACTTATAAAACAAAACCTGATTTGTAAAAATATAACAAAACAACACAGTAGGTTTTAGGAACAATGTCAGTCTTGGGTCATGTCTTGTGAAATCTAGCAACCAGTTTCTTCTCATGCAACCCTTTAGCAACACATGGCATGGCTGACCACTCACCTTCTTGAACATCTAACTTCATTACAATAGGAAATAAATATTTGATCTTCATCCCTGGTTCCCAACACTAAGTTTTTAAAATTCTTTGTAACTGTCAAGTGGTAGAAACAGGAGAAATGTCCTCTGTCATTTGTAAGTCCCTTTCCACCATGATAATGATTTCACTGGAGGATGAGGAGATCACTAGAAAGCTTCAGGGTAGACAGTAGTTGCCAAGAGTTCAAGGTCCAGTTCACCTGAGGAGAGGCTAATCCTTCACCCTACAGCACCAGCACCGCATATGGGGACGGGTCCCTGTCCCAGCTGTTCCACTTCTGATCCAACGCCCTGCTTGTGTCCTGGGAGGACAGTGGAGGATAGCCCAAAGCCTTGGGAGCCTGGAAGATCTGGAGGAAGCTCCTGACCTGAAGATCAGCTCAGCTCTGGCCTTTGATGCCATCTGGGGAGTGAACCAGCAGATGGCTGACTTTCTCTACCTGTTCTCTCTGTGAAATCAGCCTCATAATAAAAAGAGAAACCTTTTAAAAAAAAAGGTTATCAAAGACCACCACAGGATCATGTTCATGCCTCTTACCATTTTACTTATTCACAGTGTGCCCCATGTGAAGTCAAGCTCCCCAAGACAGAAATTTCAAGGGTTGCTGATGTTACTATGTTCTCAGCCCCTAAGACAATACCCAGACTGTAGCAGCTACTCAGAAGAGATGTCTTAATCTGCTATCAGCTCTTCCTGTTTACAGCTCCAGAAGAGGTGGGCTGTGTAAGGTGGCAGATTATAACAAAATCATCAATGAGAAAGTAATTTGATAGTCTCCAAAGGCTTCTGAATCCTAAAACACTACCATACAAATTCAGATAAATGTATGTTAAAATCTCCACAATTTATCTGCTGACTTCTACAATTTTTTAAAATATTTCTGATCTTCAGTTTCTACTTCAGAAAGATTGGGATGCTATTGCTTACTGGATGTGCCATTGGGGGCATCAAGAATTTCTTGGATTCAGTACCTATGTCTTGATTTCATTCACATGTTTGTTCATTCAATTAACAACACATTATCTGCCTGCTTTGCTGCAAACATTGGATTAGTAACTGAAAAGTGAGTCATTTAACACTGAACAGAGCAGGCACAAGCCAGCCTCTTGGGATTTTGCTGCTAGTATGGCATTATAGTAAAGCATTACTTTGGTTTCAACAACTGCTGATTACTACGCACAGAAAAAGGTCTAAACATATTCTGGAATAGAAATCAGGAAAAGCTACTCAAATTACATTTCATTTAAGGAGAAATGTACAGGATATATAGTAACAGTTGTTGCTTAGATTATGGATATGCATGCCCAAGAGGAACGGCAAAGACCTTTGCTAATTTAAACAAATGTCAACAAATCAATGTGGCTAGAATGCAGAATACAGAAAATTAGTAGACAAATACATCACTGAGGTGGGCATTGGTTCAAACACAATAATGAGTGATGCATGTTATTCTAGAATTGTTCTGCAGCAGTAGAAATCATGAACTAGCTTTAGTATGTGGATAGATATTTTAGAATGTGTCAAATGGGAAAGACAAAAAGAATGAGAACTGTAGCACACTATAACTGTGTGCAAATTTAAACACAATGACTACATATTTTTATAGTCATGTATATCCATATCAAGCACATTTGAATGAAAGCCTTGAGTAGGAAGAATGAGAGTGAACATCAGGGTTTAGGAGGAAGGCACATTCATAAAACATCAGCACAGACTGCTGATGAAACGTGTGAGTGAGCTAGGGTCTGACTCCAGGCCAAAGAGAAGAAACAAGTGGGGCAATAGAGTATGAGAATCCTAAAAGCTAGGTGGTTAAGGCAAGAGCACTTAAGCTACATTTGGGGAAGAACAAATGGTTCTGCACAACTGACAGCCCCCAGAGGTCACAGTGCGCGCTGATCCAGTTTATTTCTGAACTGCAGACACCTCATCAGTCAGTCCCACTATGGCCTATGGAGCACAGTTGGGAGCACAGCTCAGCTAAAGTCTTGGAATGAAACACAGCAAAGAAATCCATCTAAAGGGATGCAATTATGAAAACATAAATTAACTTAAATCAGTTATTACAACAATTTTAAAGCTGACAAACTGTATAGCATTGGTCAACTTCAGTATAAAACTGAAGTCTCACAATCTACCAGAATTTCGAGCATTCTTCCTGAAGTCAAGAGGAGTGCCGTTTCCCTCTCAGCAACTTTTTTGTCATTCACCACAGACAAGAGGGTGCCTGAATGCTGGCCCTGAGCAGAGTTCTCACCAGTTTCTGTGAAAAAAAAAACCTGCATAATGGAATTCTAGACTTAGGCCAGAAAGAGGAAAAAATAAAATTCGTCTCATAAATATTTTATCACAAAATGGTGAGCAGCAGTTCAGACTTACTGTCCTAAGTTGCCCTGTAAAACATGTTTCCTCTTTAGTCAAGAGAATATTAGTTTTAAAATACTTTTTAAATCAAGTCATAAGGTATCGCAGTTCAGCTGTGTGTTTATTCACCAAGCTCCGCCGGAGTGGATATAACCCACTCTAGAAAGCCTCATGCCTGTCTGTCACATCAATGATGGTGCCTGAAAGAACAAAGTGTACATCAAGCCAATTTACCTGCAAAATAAGTAATTTTACAGTTTCTAAAAACATAAAAAGGACATTGCATAGATTTGTTGCAAATACTCAACAACTGTGCAGATATTTTGTAACAGAGAGGACATTTAACAATACTTAATATCAACTTTATTCTATATGAAAGTAAGCTTCAGGAAAAATCAGTGTGAATGGATAAAAATATTTTCTCCATGACATCAACTAAGAACATCTCTGAGATTTCATAGATCATTAATTCACAATAGCCTGACCTTTGCTATAAAAACAAATGCAAAGTTTTGTGTCCAGTTTAAGATAATCAGATGCTTAAAAATGCACTGAGACTTAAAACAAAAGATGTGGAGGAAAGATTGGAAATGACAAATCTCACTTGATTCTGCTTTTACATTAATAAAAATAGATCAATATAAGATAATTGTATCAGGAATAGAAAACTAAGCTTTATTTCTGATTTGAAGAAAGAGACAGAGATCCCCTCACTCAAAGTAGAAATGTCAGAAATCACCAAGAATTTTAATGGTTCTTGTACAAAATGAGAACACATTGTCTCTATCAACTAAAAGACAAAGAGCTTAATGCTTTCAGCAGTCAATTAATTAATTACAGCTCTATTTGCACATCTCTTGTCAATGCTAATCATTTGTTTATTTTGTAATAGCATTACAACTTCAAAGGCTGTTAGTGCCAAAAAAGGGTTGCATATTAGAAATATCACAGGTGTGCATTGGTAATTATTTCATTGCCCAGGAATCAAGGGTAGCTAATATTTGCCTATGTGAATCTGTGATTATGTTGGGATATTTCTGGGTGAAAATCACTATTTTTCCCAATCTAAGCCTCAATAGAAGCCTAATTGATGAATTAATGTTTAGTTTTTCTTCCTATGGCTATTAGTTGCTATTCATTTTTAGGCTTTTACCACAGCTGTTCAATCTCTGCACCAACTTTTTTCCTGCAATTTTGAATCTACTTGTCTTTTTCCCCCTCCTCTCTAGGTGCTCAGAAAGATAAATATTATTATCAATGCACACTGCTAAAATGAACACATTCTGATAGGATTATGACAACTCCAATCTTTCTCCCAATGACTTGCAAAGAGAAGAGAATTCTGTTTTATGAAAAGTGGATTATCTTATCAGCTTGGCAACTGAGGTACAGCACCCTAAGTCATGTTTTTTTTTTTTGCAAGGCACCATTTAAGCAGTACATGCTTTTAGCCAACTATTATATGGCATCATAGCCAAGGAATAAAAGAAAATCTAATCCCAGACAGTTATTCCACACATCCCCCATTAGCTGGAATTACCTTTTTTCTAAAATCTGAAAGGCAATCAAACTTCTCAGTCCTAAAAATGTTCAGCTACTGTACACAAATAGAAAAAAATGAAATTGTATTCAAAAGCTTACTCTCCCAGAGTCACATTTGGAAATGTTTTCATTTCAACTGTAAAATAATTCAATGAGTTTAGCATTTCCTACACTTGAGGAAAATGTTTAGAGGCAGGTGCTGTGATGTAGCACCTAAAAAACAAGTTAACAAAACACAAACTAGGGATAAAGGGCTCTTGTTACTAGGAAAGCGATGACCCTAGAAGCACCTGAGGTTGTAGTTGGTGATTCCAGTTAAATCTGAGGACAATGAAAGTCAAATTCTGAACATCAGAAAATGAACTCAAATCTGTGATTTAGAGGAGTTTATAGGAGACAACTAGGGCCATCTCCTGGGAGGAGTCAAGAGAAGAAACCAATGACCACAGGATTTTGCCATAACAAAACACATCAAAATGACTGATGGTGCCGTTTGAAAAGCCCTCTCCTCACCATGAGGCAATTTCACTTACAGCAGCACAAATTCCCAACATGCACAAAGTACCTCCAGCATGCACTCTGTACTTGACTTCTCCTAAAGTTTTCTCGGGACTGTTTGTCGTTCTTTATATTTCAAAGAGCAGTAGCTTCTCTATAAAATAGTCGTGGATAGGAACTCCATCTCTACACACGATCTTTACTATTTTAAGTAAAAACCATGAGACTGTCCTACTTTTTGATGTCATGGATCTGATGGCATGCAGATTTAGGAGTAAGCTTATCTGGTTCTAAGGTAATAGTTGGGAACTTTTTTATTCTGCCAAAGACTATTTGGATATGACATCATGTGTGAGCCATACAAAATCATCTAATTAAATATTAGTCTGCTATCAATCTATTGAATTTTGAGTCCCAACTGCAGTTGCCTTGGCAGGATCAGACAAAATGATTTTGTTAACCTTACATAGCCAACAGGACAGATGCTCCCCATCAGTTAGATACAAGGATATTTTACAGGAATAACTGTATAAAAATTATTTTTAAAACTTCAGGAACAATAATAAAACCAATTTCAAAATTGTAATTACTGTTAAAGGCACCTGCCAGATGTCTAACAATTCAGTTTTATAAAAACGAATTGTATCAGTGGTGATAGTGAACATTCTTGTCCAGTTCCAGGTCTTAGTGGGAAAGCTTCCAATCTTTCTACATTCAACAGGATGCTGGCATTAGGTTTTTCATAAATTGGTTTGATTATGTTGTAGAATTTTCCTTTTATGCCTACTTGCTTAGAGTTTTTAGCATAAAGGAATGTTGGAATTTATCAAATGCTTTCTCTGCATGTATTAAGACTATTATAAGATTTTTATTCTTCAGTTTCTTGATGTGGTGTATCACAGTTATAGATCTGCATACGTTAAACCATCTCTACATGCCAGGGATAAATCCCACCTGCTGTTTGAAAAAGAAACAGAAGACTTTAAAAAGTGGAGAAATACATCATGTTCCTGAATGAGCAGAGTCAACATCATCAAAATGTCAATATTACCAAAAGCAATATACAAATTCCAACATGACTCCAATCAAAATAACAAGAACATTCTTCACAGAGCTAAAGAAACTGATACAAAAACTCATCTGGAAACACAAAAGACCACAAATAGCCAAAACTATCCTGAAGAATAAGGACTTAGCTGGAAGGATCAGAATCCCACACCTTAGGACACATTATAGAGTGGTAGTAATCAAGACAGCCTCGTACTGGTACAGAAACAGAGAGGAAGATCAACGCAGCAAAAGCGAAACATCAGAAGAGAGCCCACACACATACAGCCATCTAATCTTCGACAACAGAATGGAAAACAACCCAGTGAAAATAGGTCTCTTCAATAAGTGCTGTTAGGACAACTGGAATGCAGCCTGAAGAGCTAAGAAACAAGATTCCCACCTTTCACCATGAACAAAGATCAAATCTAAGTGCATAAAGTATCTAAACCTATACCCAGAAACTATCAAACTATTAGAAGAAAATGTGAGAAATACTCTACAAGATATAGGCATAGGCAAAAACTTACTAGAAAAATCAACAAAAGCAAAGGCAGTCAAGACCAAAATAAAAAAAAATGGAACTACATCAAACTAAGAAGCTTCTGCACAGCAAAGGAAACAATTAACAAAGTAAAAACGCAACAAACAAAATGGGAGAAAATCTTACACACTACATAACAAATAAGTGGCTAATATTCAGTATATACAAAGAAATCCAGAAGCAATAATAACAAAACAAACCAGTTAAGAAATCAGGCAAAGGAAATGAGCAGACATTTTTCAAAGGAACAAATCCAAATGGCTAATCGACATATGAAAAAATACTTCAGCTCCCTAGCAATAAGGGATTTTCAAATGAAAGCCACACCAAGGTTCTTAACTCCAGTGAGAATGACCCACATACCAGCAACATCTGCTAGCGAGGATGTGGGGGGAAAGGAACCCTACTCCACTGCTGGTGGGATTGCAGGCTGGTGCAGCCACTGTGTAAGTTGGTAGGGAGAATACTCAGGCAACTGAAAATTTACCTACCATATGAGCCAGCAGTCTCATTCCTGGGAATATATCCAAAGGATCTGATACATGAGAAAACGACTTGTACCCCTGCATTCATTGCTGCACAATCAACAATTGCAACGACATGGGAACAACATAAATGTCCACTGAAGTAGTAGATTAAAAAAAACCCTGTGGCACATCTACTCTATGGAATACTACTCAGTTATTAAAAAGAACGAAATTCTATCATTTGCATCCAAATGGACCCAATTGGAGAACATAATACTAAGTGAAATGAGCCAATCCCAAAAGGACAGATATCGTATATTCACTCTAATACAAGATAACGTCTATAAAAGATACATAATGGTCCCGGTGTGGTGGCCTAATGGCTAAAGCCCTCACATTGAACATGCCAGGATCCTATATGGGCACTGGTTCTAATCCCAGCTGCCCTGCTTCCTATCCAGCTCCCTGCTTGTAGCCTAGGAAAGCAGTTGAGGATGGCCCAAAGCCTTGGGACCCTACACCTCTGTGGAAGACCTGGAAGAGCTCCAGGCTCCTGGTATTGGATCAGCACAACTCTGGCCATTGCGGTCACTTGGGGAGTGAATCATCAGATGGAAGATCTTCTTCTCTGTCTCTCTTCCTCTGTGTGTGTGTGTGTGTGTGCGTGTGTGTGTATGTCATATAGTTATATACATATATACAGAACCATATATATGACTTTGCAATGAAAATAAATAAATCTTTAAATACATAACAAAAAAGGAGAACAAACATATAGATGTAACCCCCATAAACAAAGAATATAATGGAGACCAGACTAACAGAATGCATATCTACTAAGGAATGAAGGTAGACTCCTTGTAAGTATACCTAGATAGCAAAAAAATTACAATCCCTACTACTGAGCATGCCAACAATGTCATGACCCATGCAACAAGCAAAAAGTTGGAATAATTTCTGTTTCACTTGTAATTTTCAGTGGTTATCCCCTGACAATGCTCAATGTTAATATGGCTAAGCAGTTGCTTTGCTCATCTTCTTAGGGAATGGCTCTTTCGTCTTTCAATTTGCATTTTTGGGCATCAAATTAATTATTTTTGCTATGAATTTTACCTTTTGACACTTCCCAGTCATTTATATCTTTCATGATATGTTCTTATGATTCATTAATTGGTTATCCATAAGGCTTTTTGATTGCTCGTAAGCACCTGATGTTGTAAATGTCCATTTCAACACTGTTTTTGTTGCTTCTCATGGGAAGTGATATTCTTGTTCTCGTCATTTCTTCAGTGCCTCATAGGTCATGCAGTAGCATCAACTTCCACAAGAAAGTTTTTATTTTCTTTTTCCTCACTCTGGCAATGCATTGGTATTTTTGTAGCATGCTCTTTAACTTCATGCTGATAATTTTCTCCCTGTTGTGGACTGTTTTTGCTCTGTATTTAAAGGGGTGTATAATAGAAATGTAGCAGAGATTGACATGTTCAGATGTGGAGCCAAAGTGTGGTATGTCTCTCTGCATCCAGATCAAAGATGGATTCCCAGTGAAACAGTTGAAGATACCGTGAAAGTAAAATACTGGACTCTCCAACATTCTCCATGTCTACATTGTCGATAAACACTTCAATAGTGGCATCAAGAACTTAGGACTGTTTATGAAGGACCTCCCATTTTAATACCAGAGAGGAAACCAATGGATGAGTAGGGAACCTGGGATGGGGGAAGGGAAATCCCAGAGACTATGGAACTGTATCATAAAATAATAAAATAATTAAAAATGGAAAAAACAGAAATAAAATCATAAGCAAAAAATTGTGAATTGTGTCAACTGACACATAATGAAGAGCATGGCTTTAAAATGTCTAAGACCCATCCTACATTAAATGCTATTTCCCAAAACCCATTTCCATGAAGTTTAAACCTGACAGAGATCAGATACCTTTTGGCACCTTTAATATCAATGTATTGTTCTAACCCCTGAAGGCTAGTCCTTCAGTCATGCAACACTTTGAAGCCAGTATTCATCTTTGTCCTCCATGTCTTTCCTGGGTTGAGCCAATAAAATTTGTTTAACCAACAAATGTGATCGTAGCAAATGTCACTGAGGGAATCACCAAGAGCATGGGGTGTTGTCAAGAGAAAACATGTGAAAGAGAAACACCTCCTATCAAAGGATCAGGAGCCCAGAAGCTGCTCCTGTCACTCATCTGCTATTGATCTCTGTGACACAAGCTCCTCCCCATCCTCTATTCCCCCACAACAACAAGTGTGACAGCCAGACACCACAGGCTGTGCCAAAGAGCAATATGGAGGGAAGGATACAATATACCTGATGATGTTACCAGGTGAGGTTATGGAAAATGAGAAAGCTAAATCATGAAAAAGAAAGAACAAATCAGTCATACATGTACACCTCCTGTTGCTAGAGAATTAGTTAGCAATAAGAGTTGGAAGAGATGACATAAAGGTCACTGATTCTGAGGAGAATCAATATGGTGGAATAGATAAAGACACATTTAAACAAACAGAGAAACATTAGCCAGGATGAAGCAGAGATGGCACATTCCAGGAAACAGGAGGGGATGGACAATGGCAGAGGGCACCTGGAGAGTGGTGGGCATAGGAAAGAAGTGGAGATAACAGTATGGTGTTGTGGTGACCAGATGCCCCAGTGGCAGTCGGTGAGTGGCAATCTGAACTCCACCGGAGGCCAGAGCTCCACTAGCAGACAAGTGGGGAGGGGAGTTTACCGAAAGCTCAGGAGATGAACCCAAGCAAAGAACTTCCCATCATGCTGCTCTGTTTGATTTGACCAGGAGCAGAGTCAGAGCAGCAGACATCAAACTGGCAGTGCAGGAACAGGGTGGATTTCACAGCTCAGACCCCCACTAGAACCACATCCCGTGCCATTGTGTAGAGGGAGGGAGAGGTTATGGAACAGGACTGTGCATGCACTAAGCTGGGAGCAAACTCATTTCTGGCTGAGTGCATTGCCATGACGTGCCATCCTAGAGGTTCCACCAAAAATAGATCCAGGTAGGCCCTAGACATAACAGGCAGCAGATCCAGAATTCAATGAGTAGCACATCAGGCGTCATTTAGTACAGGGTGGCAAAGGCTTCGAGACTGCAGGGACAACAGGGAGCTGTGTATGTGCTGACATGAGAGTGAACTCATTAAGCTCAGTGCATTGCACTGGCCCCACATCAAAAGAAATACCAACTTAGGCCTTCAGATCTAAGGCCAGCAGGTTCTGGTAATTTCAGTTTCACCAACCACCTAGCTATATAGGACACCTAGTGTCTCCCTAATCCTGGGAACTGCTCAAACTGGAAGTGGGAGAAAGGATGTATAGTCAATGGTACAGCCTCAGCATGGGATCACAGGAGGTGGAGAGGGGTCAGCCAGGAGATGGGGCTATGGAGACCATGGGGGAAGTCTAACATAATAGCCCAGACCTGAAACTCACTGTAGGTAGTGGCACATGTGACTGCAAACAATGAACTGGGCATCAACTGCAATAAGTAAAATCGAACTATAGACCTGTGGATGACAGAGCTTAGAAACCTGCCCCAAGGAGAACAAATTTGCTAACCAGAAGTACAATGATCAAGAGCAAAAGAAGAGACAAAGGCACAATGAATATTACAGAAGACTCCCCTGCTTTAGCAAAAGCTCTTACCAAACTCAGAATTGACTTAGGAATACATTGAGAAGATGGGGGATACAGAATTTAGATAACTCATTAGAAATCGCAATTGGAACGGCGAGATTGGTAGCAATGCAGAACTATTGAACCAGCAAAACTGCTCGAGCAGGACCCTCGGAGCGTGCCTCACATTGGGGATCTGGGATGGGTGGGAGGCTGGAGGGATCTTCTCCTTTTGTTTCTCCTCATACCCCAAATACAGGGGGAAAAGTGATGATATTAGTGTGGAAACAATGGAATCACCCACTTTTCTGTAGCCCTTGACCCTTTGTATCCTAATCAACTAAATAAGATTATTTTTTAAAAAAGCTTATTATCAACAATGAGAAGCACATCAGGAGTTCAAGAAATTTAAAAGGTATGTCACACGGGAAATAGCAACGCTGAAACAAAATCGAGCTGAATGATTGGAAATGAAAGACACAACAGAGCAAATTAAAAATTCAGTGGAAAGTTCCAGTAACAGAATGAAGGAGGCAGAAGAAAGACCCTCAGAATTGGAAGATATTTTTTTGCCACAATGGGGAAAGAATCAAAAAGCTGGAAGTAGAGCTGGGTTAAGCTTAAAAAAAAAAAAAAAAGAATTCAAGAATTAAGAGACACTATTAAAAGGCCAAATATAAGAGCTATGGGAATTCCAGAAGGTGCAGAAAGAGAAGCTGGGCTTAAAAGTGTATTTAATGAAATAATAAGGGGAAATTTCCCTAATCTGGACAAAGAATTGAAAAACCAACATCTAGAAATGGCACAGAACTCCCAACAGGCTTGACCAAAAGCGATCTTCATCATGACACATGATAATCAAGCTCTCTTCAGTCGAACATAAGGAAAAGATCCTTAAATATGCACGTAAAAAAAATCAATTAACCTATAGAGGAATGGCAGTCAAACTCTTCTGGCCTGTAGAGTTTCTTTCACAGGAAACCCTATAGGCCAGAAGAGAATGGAGCAACAATAAAAGCAAAAATATTGTCATCCCAGAATAACATACCCAGCAACACTTTCCTTTGTCTTTGAAACTGAAATAAAATTCCTCCACAGTAAAGAAAAACTTAAGGAATACACCTCTTTTAAACCTGTCCTACAAATAATGCTGAAAAATGTTCTCTTGACAGAGAAAAGGAATAGCACCCACCAAAACTAAAGGCAAATGTGAAGAACATCCCAGTAAAATAACAATAGCAAACTAATCAATGAAAACCCCATTGTTAAAATGACAGGACCAAATTACCACCTATTAACCCTGAATGTAAACAGCTTAAACCCATTAATCAAACATCAGAGATTAGTAGACTGGACTAAAAAACAAAACCCATCTATTTGTTGCCTGTAGGAGACACATTTTGCCAACAAAGATCAGAGGAAGCTGTATCTCATAGATTTTGATACTTTTGTTTTTAGTTTCATTTCTTCAAAACAGTTTTTTTCTCATTAAATGTTTCAACAACTCATAGATTACACTGTAGCATCATTTTCTTCAAAAAGGTTCTTGATTTTAATTTCTTAGTCATTCAGTAGCATGTTATTTAACTTCATGGTGTTACAAATTCTATTTTTTTTCCTATTCATTCTGTTTTGGGCTTTTAATGGGATGTGTAGTAACTGTGTAATGGAGACTATCATATCCAGGTATAAGGGTACAATGCAGTGGGCATCTCTACTTCCAGATCAAAGATGGACTCCCAATGAAACTGTTAAATATATCTGGAGAATAAGATGTTGGACTCAGTCATGGTCCAAGCCCGAAACGATGGACATATGATTGTTTATGAAGAACTATACTATTATAATAATATTGGGGAAATCAGTGGTGGGGGAAGAGAGGATGTTGGGAAGGGGGTAGGGAAATCCCAGGGCCTATGGAATTATATCATAAAATGATAATAATATCTTAAAAATGAAAAGAAGTTATTGATTTTTTTTCTTGGCTTTATATGACTAATCTCTAAAAAACCAATGAGTTAGATTCATTTTCAAACAAAGGCTGGCTAAAAGCCAGTCCTGGAAGTCTGATAAACTGGTAAGAATCATGCAGGCTTAAATGCTAACCCACACCTGTCAGTGGACAGAAGGACACAGAAGGACACAGAAGCTTTAAATAAAATCATGCATTAGCCTCTTCATTGCTAAGAAGGAATGAAAGTGAAAAGCAACCAAAATAAAAAAGAGGGAAACAAAGCTCAAGCTACTACAAAGGTATTTTAAGCTGTCATAACTAAGAAATAAGAAAAGTCTCATATAAGTAACCAGTAGGTTAAAGATGTAAATCGATTGCATCAGAGCCCAAGTCCATTCACAATTTAGTCATCTGAAAGCACGCTGCAGGGGCTGGCATCATGACACAGTAGGTTAAGCCTCCTCCTATAGTCCTTGCATCCTACATGAATGCTGGTTTCTTTCCCAGCTGCTCCACTTCTGATCCAACCTCCTGCTAATGTAACTGAGAAAGCAGCTGCTTCTCAAATGAAAATAAATAAAACATTTAAAAAATAAAAGTATATTGCAGTGTTCACCCCTGAACACTTCAGCATGTATTCACTAGAATAAGAGTATTCTCTCACATGACCATAAAACATTACTCCAGCTAAGAAAAAATCAGTTTAAGGCTACGGTCTTACAGATACAGAGACTGTGTAAATTTCACCTATTGATCACCCTCACATCCAATGGGGGAGGGAAGAGGATCGTTCAGGAGGCAATGTAGATCCACTTGTGTTCGGCTGCTGTGTCTTTCTTTAATCTTCCTACAGCTAGAATGCTGCACTGCCTTTTGTTTACCTACTTGTTTTCCAAGACATCAACCTTTATTAAGATGCCAGCCACTTGTCTTACAAAGTGCCCCACAATCTGATTGTTCCCGTATAATTACATTTTTGTTTAACACTGAAGTTACATTTAACAGCACTGTGTATGGAGAGTTGTGTTCTTACTGTGGGACATCCGGAAGCCGAGGACATCAGGTTGCCTCATGATCAGTGATGTTAGCATCACTGGGTAAACATCACTGGGGAAACTACTGTCTCCAGATATTTCCACTTGAGAGACACATTTTTCCTTTTTATAATACCTGAGTCATCTGAGAAATGGCACTGTAAAGTTTAAGAATGATCTAAATCGGACCTGGTGCGATAGCGTAGTGGTTTAAAGTCCTCGCCTTGAACGCTCCAGGATCCCATGTGGTCACCAGTTCTAATCCGGGCGGCCCTGCTTCCCATTGAGCTCCCTGTTTGTGGCCTGGGAAAGCAGTTGAGGACGGCCCAAAGCCAGAAGAGGCTCCTGGCTTTGGACTGGCTCAGCTCCAGTCATTGTAGCTGCTTGGGGAGTGAACCATCCTAAGGAAGATGTTCCTCTCTGTTTCTCCTCCTCTCTGTATATCTGTCCTTCCAATAAAAATAAAACTTTTTTTTTTTAAAAAAAAAGAATATCTAAATTTCTAAATCTATATTTATTCTTTTTTTTTCTCTCTTTTAGCATGTTGGTTACTCAACACCATGTCAACTAATTCCATAACGGTATAAATTGTTACTGATGTAACGTCGGGGCTTTTAATTGATCGGGGTGATACTCTGCCAGCTCTTCCTTCAGACCAGAGATGGTCTCCCCAAGAAACTGTTGAACTTATCCGGACAATAAGATGCTGGACTTTATGCTTGGTAGATGCTTGCAATGAAACAATCTCAACTGAATTTGAACTGTGATAATGCAACAAGGTGGAGGAATCCACCATAGGGGGGTTGGGGGAGGGGTAAGGGGGGGAATCCCAGTGCCTATTACACTGTGTCACATAATGCAATGTAATAAAAAAAAAATCTAAATTTCTAAATCTGTATTTAT
Organism: Ochotona princeps; assembly: GCF_030435755.1. Classification (NCBI taxonomy): domain Eukaryota; kingdom Metazoa; phylum Chordata; class Mammalia; order Lagomorpha; family Ochotonidae; genus Ochotona; species Ochotona princeps. Next base: position 17,483,885 of record NC_080834.1, on the reverse strand, counting down.
TCTAGCAACCATTGATTATCTTTGCCTAATCTTTCAAACCAATGAGCAAATTACAGCACTGTTTTTCTCTACATTAACATTCTTTTTTTAAAAAAAGATTTATCTGTTTTTATTACAAAGTCAGATATACAGAGAGGACGAGAAACAGAGAGGAAGGTTTTCCATCCAATGATTCACTCCCCAAGTGACCGCAACGGCCAGTGCTGCACCAATCTGAAGCCAGGAGCCAGGAACTTCCTCCAGGTCTTCCACAGAGGTGCAGGATACCAAAGCTTTGGGCCATGCTTGACTGCTTTTCCAGGCCACAAGCAGGGAGCTGGGTGGGAAGTGGAGCCGCCGGGATTAGAACCGGCGCCCATATGGGATCCTGGGGCGCTCAAGGGAAGGACCCCAGCTGCTAGGCCACGCCGCCGGGCCCTACATTAACATTCTATAAAAAGTTTTCTGCATTCCTCCTTGCCCCTTTCTCTCCCTTTCTTTCTATTAATATTACCAACACAAAAACGTTTATCTTACAGTATCACTAACCTATAAACTTTTTAAATTTTTACTTAATGAGCTATGATCTTTCAGTGTCATTACTTTTGATTGTTTATATGTTTAAATTTTCTCAAACTTAAGCCAAAAGGAGCTTCTCCAATATGCTTCATGTGTGTGTCTGTGTTTGCATATGTGGGGAAAGGTGTTTCTGTTTAATAACCTTTTAAGGTTTTAAAAACTGCCGTGGTTTCTGGCTCTACAAAGCCACCTGTCATGGTTTGCAGTTTCTAACTCTCACCCAAAATCCATATCTTGAAATCCTATCAGTATTAGTAGGGACCCTTGTAGGTGATTGGATTACAAGGACTGAACCCTTGTAAATGATATTAGTGCCCTTACAAAAGAGGCCCCAAAACATCAAGATGGCGGAATAGGGTAAGGACACGTTTAAACGGATGGAGAAACATTTAACCAGAATGAAGTAGAGAGGACATATTTCAGGAAATAGGAAAGGACAGAACAATAGCAGAGGGGTACCTGGAGACTGACAGACACAGGAGAGCAGCGGACACAACGGTGTGGTGTTGCAGAGACTGATACTCCAGCACGGCGATCTGAACTCCACAGCAGCCGGAACTCCACCAGCAACCAGGTGGGAAGGGACTTTCACTGGGAGCTCGGGTGGTGAACCCAGACAAAGAACTGTCCGTTCTGCTGGTCCGTTTGTTTTGACCAAGAGCAGAGACAGAGCAGCAGATCTCAGACGGGCAGTGTGAGAACAGAGTGGATTTCACAGTCCAGTCAGCCCCCTAGAGCTGAATTGGGCGCCACTTTGTGTAAGAAGGAAAGGGCGAGGGAGAGGACTGAGCATGCGCTGAGCTGGGAGTGAGCTCATTTCTGTCTCAGTGAACTGCAACGACGTGGCATTCTATGGGTTCCACTCAGGGCAGGTCTGGGATAGCCCTCGGATCTGATGGCCAGCAGATCAAGTGGTTGTACGGCAGGTGCCATATTGGGCACTATGGCAATAGCTTTGGGAATGCAGGGGACAACAGTGAACTGTGCATGTGCTGATCTCGCGAGAACTTGCTGAGGTCCGAGACTGCACTGGTCCCACAGGAAAATAATACTGACTGTGTCATCGTACGGGTCAAAATAGGTCCGTGTGGCACCCAGACCTAATGTCCAACAGGTTCCAACAAGATCAGCGCCACCAACAACCTAATTATATAGGACACCTGGTGTCTCTCTAATTCTGGGACCTGCTCCAACTGGAAGTGGGAGAAAGGTTGCAGAGACAATGGTGCAGCCTCACCACAGTATCACAGGAGGTGGTGAGTGGTGAGCCAAGAGCTGGCGCTGTGGAGACCACAATGGAAATTTGATATAAGAACCCAGACCTGGAACTTGCTGGAGGTTGTGGAACAAGTGGCTGCAAGAAAAGTTGTGTACCAACCGCAATAAGTAAAATTGCATTGTAGACCTGTGGGTGACACAGCTTAGAAACCTACCCCAAGGAGAAGACTCTGCTAACCAGAAGTACAATGATAAAGAGCAAAAGAAGAGACAAAGGCACAATGAATATCGCCGAAAACTCTCCTGCAAAGGAGCAAAACCCTATGCCAACCTCAGAGTTAACTGAGGAAGACATTGAGAAAATGGGGCACACAGAATCCATAAGACTCATTTTAAAGATTCTGATCAACAATGAGAAGAACATGCAAGAGTTCAAAGAATTTAAGGAAGCGATAAAGCAAATCAAGGCTGGTATATCAGAAATTAAGAACACAGTAGAGCAAATTAAGAGTACAGTGGAGAGTCTCCAAAACAGAATGAAGCAAGCAGGAGAAAGAATCTCAGAATTGGAAGGTATTTCCTGTCACCAGGGGGAAGCAAACAAAAAGCTGGAAGCAGAGCTGGATCAGGCCAAAAAAAGTATTCAAGAATTCAAAGACACTATTAAGAGGCCAAATCTAAGAGTTATGGGAGTCCCAGAAGGTGCAGAAAGAGAAGCTGAGTTTGCAAATGTATTTAATGAAATAATAAAGGAAACTTTCCCTAATCTAGAGGAAGAATTGGGAAACAACATCCAGGAGGGACACAGAACTCCCAACAGGCTTGACCAAAAGTGATCTTCACCACGACATATGATCATCAAGCTCTCTTCAATCGAACATAAGGAAAAGATCCTTAAATGTGCACGTGAAAAAAATCAATTGACATATAAAGGAATGCCAATTAAACTCACAGGAGATCTCTCACAGGAAACTCTACAGGCAAGAAGAGAATGGAGTGACATATTCCAGATTCTGAAAGAAAAAAATTTTCGGCCCAGGATAACATATCCAGGAAAGCTTTCTTTTGTCTTTGAAAATGAAATAAAATTCTTCCACAGTAAAGAAAAGCTAAAAGAATTTGCCTCTTCCAAACCTGCCCTACAAATGATACTTCAAGATGTTCTCTTCACAGAGAAGAGGAATAGCACTAAACAAAACCAAAGGCAAACGGGAAGAACATCCCAGTAAAATGACAACAGAAGACTAAACCAATGAACAACCCATTGCTAAATTGACAGGACCAACGTAACACCCATGTATATTAAACTCTGAATGTAAATGGCTTAAGCTTAATCAAACATCATAGAGTAGTACACTTGATTAAAAAACAAAACCCATCTGCTTATTGTCTGGAGGAGACACACTTCAACAAAGATTAGTGGAAACTATATCACATGGGTTTTGTTATTCTGTTAGTTTCATCTCTTCAAAACACTTCCTTCGGATTAAATCATTCAATGACTCGTAGATCATACGGCAGCATCATTTTCTTCAAGAAGATTCTTGATTTTCATTTCTTCAGCTACACATTAGTCATTTAATAGCATGTTATTTAACTTCTTGGTGTTGTAAATTTCTTTTTTCTTCCTGTTGTTGATTTTGTTTTGTGGCTCTTCATTTAAGGGGATGTATAGTAGCTGTGTAATGAAGACTGTCATATCTAGTAACATGTCATTTAACTTCAGGCATTGTAAATTTCTATTTGTTGATTTTGTATCACGACTTTTCATTTAAGGGGATGTACAGTAGTTGTGTAATGGAGACTATCATATCTAGTAACATGTCATTTAACTTCATGGCATTGTAAATTTCCTCTTTTCTTTCTATTGTTGATTTTGAAACATGACTTTTCATTTAAGGTGATGTACAGTAGCTGTGAAATGGAGACTAACATTCAGATGTGAGGATGTAGTGTGGTATGCATTTCTGCTGTTTACTATATCTTGACAATAGGATTCTGGACTCTCTGCAATCGTCCAGGCCCGCAATGATGGACATATGACTGAGTATGAAGAACTATATGTTAGTAATGATATAGAGGAACTGGTGGGGGGAGGGAACTGGGGAGGGGATAAGGGAATATGAAACTGTACTATAAAATAATAAGAATAATAATAAAATGTATTAAAAAAAAAAGAGGCCCCAGAAAGTGACCTCACATCTTCAGCCATGTGAGAATTCACGGAGAAGTCATCAGTCTTAAACCCATGAAGCAGCCCTTGTAGAGTCTGAGCTGGTACCGTGAACTTGGGCTTCTCAGTCTTAAAATTTAGGAGGGATAATTTTGATGTTGTTTGTAAGTCATCTGATTCATGAAACTTTGCTATAGCAGCCCCCAAACACTAGGATTTGTTTTTTTCTTGCTCTATGCTTATAATCCATTTATCCCAGAAGTTTTCTTTCTATTCAATGTTACTGTAGCAAAAATAATTAACTGATTATTATGAAGACAACAATGCTTGGAGCTCTCAAAAACACACTGAAAAATTCAAATTAGTTTCTATGTGTCAAAATCAACTACTAATATGATGTTGAAATGTCCTTAAATGATGCTTTCCACTCTATTTTAGGAATTCAACTTTTAGCTACATCTACTGAAATTTTTATACACATCAACTGATGAAATCCGAGCACATTAAAAAGAAAAAATATACCTGGAAGCTTTTATGCTATGTCCATGTGAACACAGACTACTGATCAATATGATCAATTCCTTCCAACTGAGTGATTTAATGAAAACAAAAGGCAGGGAGTCCAAGGCTAAGTTATACAAATGGCTATGTCATTTTCTCTCTGCCCTGGAGGGAGGACCCATGGCAGTTCCAGGCCCAGTGGAAGGGAGTCATGGCAGGCTCTCCATGCTCAGCTTCACCATTGTCTTATTTAACCTGCTGGTTCCATGGCTTCCTCCCAGTGGCATTTCACTCCATCCCTTTTCTCCTAGTGTCTCAAACATGGCATACGATTACATGCTTCCCACTTTTCAGCCCTGAACAAGCCTTACTTCCCTGCCAACTGACTCTCATGGACAGACCTCGGCTTGCCCCACACACCAACTCCATAGACCACATCTACCTAAGAAGCAACTCGACCACCCATCAAGCTAGTACACACAAAATTGTGGTGTTTTTCCATATCAGAATCTTACCAGGATCATCCAGGCCTGCGAGGTAGGACTAGAGTAAAACTTTAGGAAAGCTCATTCTAGAGACACTGGGTCTATCTCCTCCGTCATTTGCATGAGCTTCTCTTTTTCTGCCAAAACATGAAATGATCTCATTCCTGTGCCCCTTCCCCAGAGGGTTCTTTGGTGCTAGAGGCGAGGCTATCACAGATCTATTCTCTGATTATAGCTGTGTGTGTGGCAACGTTATTTAACAATTCTAGGCCCCATTCTCTTCACCTGTAAAATGCACACAGTAAAGCTACATTTTGGACTGTTGTGCAGATTGAATATGGACCTTGTCTGAAATGATTCCACAATGACTGGCACTTGGAGATAGTCCAATTACACGTGTTTTGATGATGAGGATGATCTTAGTCTTACTCCTTGAGGAATCTCACCGGAGCGGCACCACTTTCCTACTTGAACACTTCCTGTGAAGGCTGACTGGTAGTAACTGGTGGGTCCCTGGCCCCTCACCTGAGTATATATGGCCAGTGTAACAAGGCTGTAGTTGTCCTTGTCCTCACCTTCACCTGTTGTGCACCACACAGTGCTTCAGCCACACGAGACAAGCAAGGGTCCTTCAGAGATGGTTTGCAGATGCTGTCTGCGCTCTGCCAAACAGTTTATTCACTGGGCTTCTCCCCTCAACTGTAGCTGAAAAGTCACCTTTTCTCTGTTTATTTCCCATAATTACTTGCCCCCTCTCTTCTCAGGAGGAAATAATTGAATCCCCATCTGTAATCTCTTCACATCTCTACTGTCTCTAATTTTCATCTGTAAGATGGAGCTCAACACCACCTCATGAAGTTGAGAACTAGATGAGTAAAGCACAACAAGAGCAATCTCTAGCCCCTGTCGGTGTTCAACACATTTCCATTGTCATAGAGGCATATGCCATTACTGTAGCTCACGTCCTAGTTCTTCATGGGTGCCTCTTATACACTGACTACTTACACCGTTTCCACCAGATTCTCTGAGGCTGCCTAAGGCATAGCTTGCTTATCCTAGTATGCTAGCAAAGCACAGGGTCTGACAAATAGTTAATGAATCACATTGAGTACTCTGATTTCATTAATAAGCCAATTCAATTAAAAGTTGTTGTTCTCCCTATATAAACAAATTGTTTTAGCAGATGAATTATTCAGGAAATTCATGGAAATCCTCCCACGTTAGTTTTTATATTGTATTATATAAGCACAGGGGTTAATTGGCTTGTTGAACAGAGGATAGATTATTAATGGTGGCAAAATGTATTTTTTTCCATTTAATATTCCTCAATAATACTTTAAAAAAAAATAGCCAAAATGCATTCTGACTCTGGAGACAGGTACTATTGGATCCTTTACCCTTTCCTTTGAACTCTTCTCCCCCACATATTTCAGATTCTATTATAACAAGAAAAAATAACAGAGAAGAATTAGAATACTATTTGGGAGAAGAATTAACAAGTGCATAATTCTATTAAAGTACAAGTAAATGGGCAGGATTTGTTGCATTACACTAAAAAAAATTACATGTTCATTTTCAGATGTAGTTATATAAAACTTAGAAAAACAACAATGTGCTTTTATATCATAAGAGAATCTTATATACCAAAAACAAACAGAGAAAAACCTCAAAGATCTCTCCAGAACTGTTGGCAGACAGCAATTTGACTGTTCCTTGCCACTACAAAGTCTGGTTGTTGGGGGGTGCACCCCTCCAACCACAGGGACTGGATCTTGACCTAATCTATCACAATGCCAATGCTTTAATTAAAAAGGGGCCCTTGTGTCACATTGCTGGGCAACAAGGCATGCAAGGGAGTCTACTGGGAAGTTTGTCTTGCTCTGAAAAGAAAGGGAGTCAGTCCATTGTCACGTGTCTGAAGGCTGTTGTATGAAGATGTGCCCAGAGGTCCTGGAACCATCACCCAACCATAAAAGTCACCTACAGCCAGCACTGAAGATGACACAGGCAGGACCAGGTGCCAGGTGAATTCCCTCGAACTCTGAGAAGCACGTTGCTCAGTCTCACAGTATTCCGTGCATGGGGATACTAAGTCGCTTCTTGTCTGGCTAGTGTTGTGGATGTTTCCAGCCTGCAGATGTATTCTAACTGACACAGCATTTAGATCAAGTCTCTAAGTCTGTCTGACTGATTTTTAAGAGGAACTCCACAGCTTATGTGACTAATGGTGACTTACAATGAATGCTCTGGAAGAAAAATTGAGTTACTGGGTTCCCCATGCTGCAAGATTGTAAAGAGCACAGACTGACTCCAGAGGCAGAAAATTCAGGTTCAAATTTACCTTTGTAGCTCCCTGGCCATGTGGCCTTGCAAGAGCATTTTACAGCACTTTGGTTCCTTGCTTGTGAGACACCTATGGTAATACCTCTCTTGTAGGTTGATGGGAAGTAGTAAGCGCAATAATGTAATAATAAAGGCTCTGTCAAGTAGCAAGTCAAATAAATGTTAGTCTCTCTCCCCCTAATTAATCCATTGCCAGGAAGAAACACTAACTGGGTTTATGAGACCGTTAATTCCGATGCATTCTTTCCAGCAGGGATGACTCCAACAGCGGGGCTGGTGTCATCCAGAGTAATTTCTGCTGAAAAGCTTCCAATCTTGACATTTCTACTGTGAATTCTCACATGGTGCAGAAGGGATCAGGCAGGGTTACTTCCAGCCCCAGAGAAAATTGATGTGACAAAAACCACAGTGGAAGGGTTTATATGCCCTTGATTGTTTTATTCTCACACCTTAAAAAGGGTATGTGGGTGGAATTAATGGACTCCAGGCAAGTTGTGATTGCAGTAACTTCTCCAAATTACGTCCACGTTTTCTATTACTTTCTGCCAATGCTAAGGTGCTCTACTGATAATCATCACCAAGTTCCTGAATACAAATAATTAGCACACTATTTTCAGGAATACTATGTTTGAAGTATTAAAAAAAGAATTTGCATTAACAAGCAGTATGCTTTATAGTTAGCATAGCAATGGAGGCAATTGTTTAACATTTACAACAAATAAAATAGAAATAATATTTTCTTAAATGATCAGCTAATGGCAAGCTTACTCTAATAATTAGAGTGAAATTTAACTAGAAAGCAATTTGACATTTAAAGTCTTAAAATGCATTTATTCTTTGATCTTGAAATTACACTGCTAGGAATTATTTTAAGTAAAGAATGAAGTATTTGTACAAGTATTTCAGAAAGATTTATCTTGCACTAAAAAACCCATAAGCATCAGGATTGTAAAATTAACTGAATCATGAAATATCCAGACAATGAAACATTATGCAGTCATTGCGAATGGAGTTATAGAAACAATACTTATTGACATAGAATGATGTAAACAATTTTTTTCCTTGAGGATTTTAATTGTATCTGTTTTTATTGTGCCTATTTTCTGAAATAAGCATGAATTAATTGTGGAAAACAAAAATTAATTTTTAAAATGTAAAGAAAGAGTCAATGTTTTAAGTTTAATAGCTTACATGTGGAACTTCAACTCTGGTTTGTCAAACTTGCTCCAAACCCTGATTTAAGGAGAGTAAAGAGAGACTGTGAGGACAAGGGGATGTCAGGTCACTATCAGGGGCCTTGGTTGCTTCCTGGCTAGAAACCTTGGTGGACTCAACCCTTCCTGTCCAGCACATGGTACTCCTAAGCATTAACTAGAAAACGAAAGGGCTCTCTTTCAAAGTGATGGTGGTCACTTCAGTCTGAGGTGTTCAAGTCCCCGCACTGAGGCTCAGGTAAATATTGTGCCTCTGGTTCTGTATGCTTTCAGGTCAGTTTCCTTCACAGGTAAAGGAGCTGGTCAGTGCTCTCTGTATGATGTGGCTCCTGACCTGACCGCCAGGGGAAGCAAAGCTCTGGGCTGACTGACTTACATGTAGCATTACGGATAATGATGATCACCCCTCACCCTCTGCTGTGTGCCATGCACCCCGCCAAGCACTTTCATGGGAGCACACTATACATTATTTCACTCAAACTCTACACAGCAGCCCTGAATGATTAAAGTGTGAATATTCTTATTTTCAAGATAAGGGAACATTTGGTCAGGATCAATTAAAGTTAGTGACAGACTCAAAATGGGAACCTAAATCTGCTGGGATGTTACTGGGTATCACTGGGGAGGGTGCTTATAATTTACTAGAAGAGAAAGTTCAACTGGCCAGTTCTGAGTATTCCTAGATCAGAGTGAAATAATACCAAGAAAATAGTAAGACACTGCCCAAGCCAGCAGTGATTCTCCTACTCAACTGTGTCCTTGGCTGCTGGTGCTAAGGACAGCCAAGACATAATCAAGAATCCTGGAGTGTTGCCCCACGCCGACCTGCCTGTCACTTAACCTTTCCAACCCTCAGGTCCTCCCAAAGAAAATGAGCATGATAACGCTTCACCTAAATACCTCATTTGTGAATATCAGAAGAGTCAGCATATGTGTAAGCACTTTTAAAAGCATCAAGGGCCAGGATTCGTGATTACCCCATGCATACAAATGACTCCTGCCTTCAAAACCCAAAAGCAATGTAACTTTCATATAGCATTTTGTAGAAGACAGAGCCAGGATTTTAGAAATACAGAGAAACCTTAATGTAAAAAGTCCCACGTGTAAGGCTTCCTCGCATTTCACATTAATGAGTCCCGAGGAAAAGGCATGGGTGTAGTGTTCCCTTCTCCTATGCAGAGCTTCTGATTTAATGCTTCTTCTCCGGGTGCATGAACTTTAGAACAAGGGGAATTATGCCACAGGACTTAAGACTCTCCTGTGACTTCACGTTAGAGAAATTTCCTTGGTCTTCTTGGTTTCTGCTCCCTGGGAGCAAATTGGAGCCTTGGCAGAGAGTTGATACACATTCTGTTTTAACTTAAGATGATAGTTGGCTCAGTTATTCAAAAAATATTACAGCAAGCCTTAGGATCATACTTGCATGAAGGAATAATCACTCTCTATGGGTAGAGAGGGGAAAAAAAGAATTTCTCTTGGACATTTTTAAAACAATTCTTTATAATTGTAAAAGCAATACGTGCTCATGCTTAAAAATTCAAACAGTATGCATAAAATCAAAGGCAAAAACACTCACTCTACATACATTCTCACTTCCCTTTTGAAAATACTCCTGATAATCTCAAATATATATTTCTGAAAATTTTTCAACACTTCTATCAAAAAATGGATTCAAATACATACCAATTTTAACACAAGTAGCATAACTCACACTAAAGACTACTCTGAAAATGCTTACTTTTCCCCTTAAACTATGTTTTTCACATCCATACTATGCTTGGTTTTTCATATCCATGTGGGTGGCTATGCAGTTTTAAACTCTTCTGCTACATTCCATTGCATGGATATACCATAAATCATTTGGCATTTTTTCTTGATGGAAATTGAGTTACTTACAGATTTTTTTTAATATCACCATAATGTTTCAGCCAGTTTTACCATGTCTTTGCTCGATTATGTGAGTATATCTTTAGGAAAATTCTTAGATGTAAAACTGATCAACCGAAAGAACATTGAAAATGTGGACACATACTCCATATTGTCCTCTAGAGGTGGTCGGACCCATTTACACCTGCCACCCCTCCAGCCCTGGTCAGGGAGCGCCACATCTCTGCCCACACACTGGGCAAGAAATAGGAAACCGGGGTGTATATGGTCTATGACTCAGGCAACACCAGCCTATAACCAATGTGTTTACATCTAGCCTGGCATTGCCTGCCATTGGGTATATGCGATGCCCCTCACTCTGAGAAGCAACAATGGTGAAGTACACTGACTGTCATAAAGAAGGGATCAATGGCGATCAAATGGCGATCAAAGGGATCAATGTGTTCCAGGCACAGCAGTAAGTGCTTTACAGACATTCAGTCACCTACTCTAACGACTCCAATAAGAAGGTGATTTTGTATTTTCCACATTTGGAGAAACTAAGCCACAGAGAACTCCACTTCCCAAGATCACTTAGCAGATTGGTGATAGAGTTCCTGTTTGGACCTGGGAAGTTTGGGTCCAGACTTAAATGGCTTTAGACACTCCCTCCGAGTTCTTCCTCTATGTCAAGGATGACACTCACATCATTTTACCTTCACAACAGCACAATGGACTGTTGTTCCCGTTCGACAGAGTTATTAACAGGACTGTCCAAAGTGAGCAGCAAAAGATTTGTACCCAGGGATGTCTCATTCCAAAGTATCACCTATTTATTTATTCTACTACAGCATGCTTCTTTGTAGAAGCTGTCATAATACGCATTTTATAGATAAGGAAATCAAGACTTCAAGGAGAAACATAAGAGGAGACAAAATGGGGATTGTCAAGAGAGCACACCTGATTTTTGCTTTACCAGAGTTATATACAATAAGCATTATTTGTTGACTTAATTACAGTGACAAATTAACTGTCTTCCATAGAGTGTAAGCCTAAAGTGTCCAATATGCACAAAGCTGAATGCAGAATTAGAGCTCCTACTTCAAGTATCAACAAAATCTGTACAAAAAGAATGACGTGAGTGGGAATTAGCAGGTAGATATCCACTTTGTAGAGATATATGTCAATAAAATACGGTAGCAACATAATTCTAATTTCAGTGAGTAACTCAGTATCAGTCCATTAATTTTAAAAGTGGGGGGGGGGGCTTGGTGCTGGTTCCTGCATTTACCACTATATTTCCTTATTGTACAAATATAAAAAGGGTCAAGGACCCAAGGGATGTAGATGAGCTGCATGAGGAAGAAAAATTTCAGACAGGAACTCCTAAATGGAAAGTCCTCCACTAACCACTACATCACCACGCCCAAGGCACTCTCTGGGCTTACTCCTTGGGATTGAAGCCACTTTGCTAGTAACGCAGATGGGATCCCAGTGCTTGTGAGGCGAGGACTTCAGTCCTATAGTATACAAATCTTTATTCACAAATATATTTTGTCTTTCCCCTGCTCCTGTTGAGTCAGTTATTTTTGTCTCTTTGTGAGCTAGGCATGGCAGAGTGAAGCGTCTGAAGCTCATTATAATTACCTGTCCCAGAAATAAAAGGTTTCAATCAGATGGACCTACATTCAAGATCAAGTCATAGTGAAGCCAAGACAATTTCTTGAAAAATAAAATGAAATAATAATTCACCCATACTGGCTGTCATAAATTGTATGAGTCCCCAAGAAAGAGTTTTATAGTTACACTTAGAAAGAGGAACAGATTTTTCACAAAGTGATTGGTGTTTGTAAACAACTTTTATCTTGTACACCAAATCTTAATAGGATTACTGTTGAATTCTCAGAATGACAGTTAATTAAAAGCCAAACAAAATATGAGTTGAACAAGCAGTACCTGAAATGAAAGAAAGATGAAAGACTGACATGACATTCCTTTGGGAGTATTAATGAGATGGTTCATCTGTGGCTACTTCTTGGACTCTCATCATCTCCCTTCAACAATAAGCTCCTCCTGCCCCCTCTGGTTTGCTTGTAACAACCATACAACTAAAACCTGCAAGTCTCCTCAGAGTACTGTCTTTCCTACATCCTTTCCTTTTGCCAATACTATCTTGACTCATCTTTCCCATCTTGCCATTCTTCACGTACCTAATTCATCTTCTCGTGTGTAATACCTTGTCATTTGTCTCCTCTCCTGATTGCTCTTCTTTAGTGCAGCTACTATACCATAGCAACATTCACACATGATTATTTTGATCATGTCCCCTCTCTGCTCAAAACCTTCAAGGAGAAGTTAAACTTCACGACAAAGGCATGTCCTTGATCAGTACTGACTGACTTTCCTGGGCATCTCTTCCATTAATCTGCTCATGCTACAAATTTCTGTCAATCCACCCCATTCCCGTGTATCACCCCCAAATCATCTGATTGTTTTCCTCAGATGGAACACCTTCTCAGCACTACAAATTCCTATTCATCCTTCAATGCCAGAATTCAACATGTCCTTTTTGATACAGAAAATAATACATATTTCTAGTATTTCTCAGCTGTGTGTTTTAAAGTTGCTCTAAGTCTCGATTCAAATTTTCTACCCAATCAGACCATGAAGGATGTTTATACAACTTTGAGTTCATTCCCTGGGTTATAAAGAATCATTAGTGTATGAAGTATTATGATTATAAACCAGAGTTGCATTTAATACTGATGATGTCTTGGCCGTGAGTGGCCATGGTTAGACTAACTAGGATGGGAGCAAAGACAATGGAGATGAAGGGCCCACTGAGTAGCTATTGGATCTGCCCAATGAAGGACAATTGAAGAAAGAGTGCATTTGAAGGGATGACAATCAGGTAAATTCTATGTATCAAATTTGACAATCTAAAGATGGAGGTGAGGGGACAGGCAAGAATTAATTTTGAACTAGAGCTCAAAAGCATTTTCTAAATGCATTTATTTAATCAAAAAGCAGAGTCATAGAGACTGAGGGAGAGAGAGAGATTAACCTTCCATCTGCTGATTCATTCCCCAGATGGCCACAATGGCCAAGGCTGAACCAGACCAAAATCAGAAGCTTCATGAGGTCTCCCATATGAGTGCACAGGTCCACCTTCCACTGTTTTCTTAGTCATATAAGCACAGAGCTGGATTTGAAGTAGGGCAGCTGGGAATCAAACTGGCCATAGGGATAGTGGCATTACAGGCTTTAATACAGTGCCAGCGCTAGAGTTAAAATTTTAATGAGACACACACTCTGAGATGCCCACTCTTCACTATAATGACCTGAAAAATAAGTGTTTCCTTAAATTCCTCTTTGAAGGTGCTCAGCTTACTCTAAATTTCCATCGTGCATTTTGCAGACAAACCACATTGACAACCAAGAAAATATCCCACTTAGATCTTTCAAGAATGAATTTGATATTCAGCTATAAGAAGTATAATTAAACGACAGCTTACAACTATAAAACTTTTAGGATCTGCCTCAACTGATGAGTCACAGTCTTGCCCTTCCTGGGACCGTCCAGCCAGCATGGTAGAAGCATTAGGCCTGGTGGTCTCTGCTCAGTGTGTGGCTCCTTTGAAAGGAACATTGCTTCTGAAGATAACCTTTTATTGAGACTTTCTCAGATCTGGTTGTGAACTGAAGTCTTTCCTTGTCATGCTGTGCTTCCTCCCCCTTTTTATCTTTACCCCCCAATGAATGACTTGATCTACTGATTCTTTCTTAGCATCTGTTCCCAGAGATTCTTTTCCTAAAATTGCATACCTAGTAAACAACTAGCCATACCAATTAGGACCTGGAGCTAGAGAATAAGTGATAAAGGAAAGAGAATTCCACTGTGTGGTGGTTAGAGGGCTGGCCTCTAGGATCTGGGTTCAAACCTCAACCCCTCCACTTCTGAGCTTATATGTCCTTAGACACATCACATAACTTCTCAGCATCTCAGTTTCCTCATCTGTAGAATGGTGATATTGGCAATAACTGCAGCTTATATAAGACAATGCATTTAAAGCATTTGGTATAGTGCCTGACCCATAGTAAGTGCTCAAGAAATTTCAATTAAAATTATTCAGTAGACTTCAAAATGCTATTTACAGATGTTGTTTAGTATAATGAAATAGAAATGTTAATGAGATTGGTTAAAAACATCTAACACTAATCTCTTTCCATCAGTTTGATTCCTGGGTACTTCCTCTTCTTTCTTGCCTCCTGCCATGATTGTTTCTTTTCCACCCACCCAGATGCCTTTCGCTTTCCCCTTCCCATCAATTCTTTCCTAACCTATTTGAGTTTGTGTCTTCCCTGGACAGCCTTTCTTGTCAAATGTAATTGTTGTCTCTACAGGCAAATGCTAAGGATTGTGTCATCTTGAAACTAATAAAACAAGAGAATAACATAATTTTCAAACCCTGGTGATGATATCTGTGCCTCCAGAAACAATGGTTTGAAACAATAGCCAGAACACCCTGTCTTGCTTCCCTGGAAGAATCTATCCTCCCCTCTACCTTTCATCTTAAGGGAAACGAGACCATGTGGCCATGTGATGCCTAGTACAAGTTTGCTTAAAAGATGATGTTTCCAGCAGTGGGTGCATGGTCAGACTACAACTTGTGCCTTTAAACTTCTCATGCTATGTTTAAGTTATGAGAAATAAAATTTTTGCCAAGAAAATCTCAGTCATCGAATGGGGGAATTTCTGGATGGGGCAAGTATTTGTACAACCATCTTAGATATTTAGGGTCATATAAATCTGCTTTTTAAAACAAGGGTTTGGTTTATAATATTTCTAAAAACCAGCAGGAAACACTAATTAGAGGCAGATGGCATATGTGACATTCTTTCCTCTCACTACTTAGTACATATAATACACACCAGAAAATGGCACCGGATGTTTTCCATATGTAAGTTCAGAAATATAAAGCCTGTTTTTACAGCTGTGAAACTGACTTCAAACACAATTACCAACTTCAAAAGTGAGGTGAAAGTATTGTATCATTTGGTTGAATGCCAGAAATGATTTTACACAGATTAATATTTTAGATATGCACTAACGTATATTGCAATACATTAAAAAATGTGTTACTAAGTCTTTAGCCGTTCTACCTCATTCAACATTCAATTTGAAATCTTCATAACATGTTTCCCTTCAAAGAATAACTCCTATATTGAATGGGACAGAATCTGATACATTTCTAGTATGAAAAGTGTCTAAAATAAAAATCAGTTCCATACAGAAATGTATGAGTATTATCTTAATAGTCTAAACATGTTTTTAATGGCTCCTAATATAATATGTACTTTCAAGGAACCAATCCTACATACTGAGTTGCATTTTTACTATACTATTTTGTACCTATGAATTTAACATGGCTGCTAAAACTCAACAAGTTTGTAATTTTTCAAATATATATAATTCTGAGTTTAAAAAATCAAAGTATTACATCATGAACAAAAAAAGAAAGCTATTATTCATATTTTTAAAAAACACTTTCATTGTTACAGCTCTGTAAACTATCTTATCAAAGTACAATCATCACTAATTCAAATAAAATCAGACTCAGTTGTTTCCTAATCAATATCATGAACAAAAAATAATTGTTGGTCAATTTAAATAATTAAACTATTTACTACATAGTTTTAAATGCAGCGGGGAAACTATAACAGCATTGATACTGTCCTAATTGGTTGATCACCTTGATAAGCTATATTTAAGATGCTTCTGTTCTCAAACATCAATGTCTACTACACATTTTGAGGACATACTTGTGAAAATCTATTTTATTTTATTTCTTAGAAAATCAGTAGTTCTCTGTGAATTTTGACTCACTTATTTTATCATCTTTACAACAATTAATTGATCTTAAAACAAGAGCATTAACACAAAGTGAAAGAATCATTATGAAAAAGCAAGTGTCTATAACAGATGAGCAATAATCAAGACAAGTTGTTTTTCGTAAGCACGCAGCACATTAGAGTCATAATGAGCTCACCACCACTGTGAGAAATACACGTACACATTTTTCAAAATAAGTCTTTTGAATAAAGTATTGCAAGCATCCTTGTAGCTTAAGGATTGGAAATAGCAATTAAGTCTGAACCTTAAATCATTCGTCTCTGTAACTAGAAGAGCCAGCCCAGAGCATGTAAATCTCACCCAATGAGACAAGGGATGCTGGGTGTATAATTAATTGCTAAGTAATTTCTTAATTTTGGAATCTAGCACCCAGCCCTAGCAAATATATAATGTGATTTATGAGTGTGCACTCTAGTGTTGTTTAGCAGAGTTCAATAAACACAGGCACATGCTAAATGTACGGTGTGAACACAATCCTCCAAGCTACAAAATGCAGCAGGGCTCACGATAGGAAACCTACCTCCACCTACTTAGCATTCAAGCACTAATATTTAGAATACCTAAGATGCCTGCTGAACACTGCAGCTCAGTGTCCCCCCGGGGTTCCTCAAAAGCAGAACCGCATCTCTTCCCTCAGTGATTACTGAGTTTTAAGAACCAGGTCTGGTGGGGCAGAAATTCTCATGCAACAGCAAGATAACTCTTCTCTGCAAATTTTCAAACACCCACATCTCCTACTTCCCCCTTACTGCGCCCCCCCCACCTCACACTACCTTCCCTTTTAAGGAGGGTTTTTCAAATGGGTTTCTGCAACACATCATTTGCATGGATTTGAAAAAGATATTTTCCTCTACTTGATGCTGATGTTTACAGATCTGATTAGGAAACCTGGATATACATAACAAAGTCTTGCTTTCAATGAAATTCCTTTAGTGAAAGCTGTCCACACAGACATAGCAGTACATAAATAATACATATTTACACACACATGCCTACATTAAAAAGAACGCATGTGCACTCACACACCTAAGCCAGTAATTATGCCACATCATTCTACAAACCCCTTTTGCAATTCGTTCTTGCATGCATGTCATTCAGAAGACACATGTTTAAAACATAACAAGCAGCTGCACACAATGCACACCGAAGTGGTATGTTTAGAGGAGCAAATACGTTACCAGACGCATTTTGAAGTTTCTGGAACACCTGCAGGTAAAAGGAGCCTGTGAGCTGAATGCTGGCACACGATATTCCTCCGAATCACAGAGCTCGATGTGACCGTGGGTGAATGTGAGGGAGTGTGAGGCTGGAAACCTTTGAGTTGAGCTCACTCTAGGCATCAGAAAGCCTCAAAGAGGGGAAAGAAAAAGGCAGCCCACAGACAGCTAGATGAGAAACTTCTGGCTCCTCTCCAGCTCAGGAATGAATTCTCTGTCATTTGGAGACGTAGAGTGATGGAAATGAAGAGAAACTTGGATTTGCCGGTGAATTTGCTCAGCCATGCAGAAATGGGCAGGTAACAGTCTCTCTTGGTCGTTTTAAACAGTCACTCAAAAACAAGACTGAATCAAAAAATTAACAGGCATCCTTTTTCTGAAAAAAATAAAAAGGCTGTTGCGGCTAGCTTCCCCAGATGCCTTTACAAACTTCAAATGGATCATTCCATCAGCTATTTGTTGCACATTTTATTAATCCCAGTGTAGAAGTAAACTAGAAAATCTAATTCTTTTTACATAGAAAACTGGATTTATTGCTTCTTTTTTATAATGCACTTTAGACATATAAATACATAGATTTACTTACACAGTTCTCGTTTTTCATGTAAAACTACTGTTTGGTCCAGATAAAATGCTAAAGGCTTGTTCACAGCTTTTCAAGAAAGTTAAGCCAAGAAAGAGAAAAAAATGTTTTAATACTCAGAAGCTGAGCTTAGGCTCAGATACAGGGAAATACAGCTATATGTGAGCACTGAGCAGGCAGGTGGCTCAAGTTAAACACATACATAATTCAGGACAGGAGAAAGAAAAGAGCTTTGGCAAATTAAGTTCTTAGGGACAATAACTGTGGGGATTTATTTTAGGCTTACAAATATAGGCTAATAATTTCTGCGGAGCACATACGAACTTCACAGAGGAACTCCTAAACCTTACAAATGGGGCATGAGTTCAGCAGGCATTGCACACTGGCAATCTATATTCAAATGTAACCAGGAAAAGGACAATTTTACCATGAAGGATGCTGTCATATTACATTGTGCCCATGTGACTTAACTACCCATCCAACCTTGCAAATGGCCATTTGCCTTGACTCAATAGCAAATGTGCTTTCGATGGCAGGGAGGAAGTGGGCGGCCAATTGTATTTGTTTTATTTTAGGCGCATCTTTGGGAGGCTTGGGGAGAAGATGTCTAGGCTAAGTGTAGGCATAACTCTCTTCAAGGCCACATTTATCTATAATAAATTGGAAGCAGAATTAATGTCAACCAATTAAGCTATTCATTATTTTAACTCTTGAGGTCAAGGGCAGAACAGTGTTTATGTTTATTGATGAGAGTCAATGGGCAGAATGCTGAAGAAGGCCACGCGTGCCTGTAAACAGGCTACACAGACGCGAACTTAATAAGGAAACTCCAGACCTCACCTTGCAGTCCTTGGGCCTCTTGGTCTTTTTCTCTTACCTCTCCATTGCCTACTGAATTCAGATGCCTACTGAATACACATACAGTGCCTCACAGCATACAATGACACGTCACACTGTACCTCAAGGTACCTATGATCAGCTAACAGTGTCACTGCCACTTCAGTTAGGTCTGGGTGCATTGTACCAGCATCTCTTCTGTTGTGGATTCACTCTCAGTGGCTTGAAGCAGGCCAAGTTTGCATGTGTGGCTTGGGCAAACTCCCCAGGTGGCTGTGGTCAACTCCCCTCTACTACTTGCTAAGATCACTTGCAATTCAAAACCATTGTTACAAATCCTTCTGACTCCAGCCACACAGTTCCTTCAGTCGATACCCATTTCTGGATGATCCTGGGCCAACCCACCAGAGAAATGCCTTCATTTCACCAGTTTGACCCATAGCCTGAGACCACAAGGTTCTGAATAGATTTGGAAGTCAAAGCTGAAGGAAAGACAAAGTCCAAATCTTTTGTTTTATTCCTATGACCTCAGGGCTTTTGTTTTCCTGTCTGCAGAATGGGAGATTTTTTGGCAGACATGGAGGCAGGGGGCAAGCCTGAGATATATGCTCAGTATTCCTGATTTCTGTTATCTTACTGCTTAAAATCTCTATCTAGCAAATGAAGACAAGTGGAGGAATCTTGAGGCTGAGGAGCTATGCCAGCACTCACAGGCTTCTTCCACACTTTTCTATGGAGGATCACCAAGGAATCCACAACATAAGAAAAGTTTATGATGTGTCAATTCCCTCTATGCTTTCCTTGTTAACTGCCCCAGGCCCAGAGGTCCTTGCAACAGCTCCTGGAACCACTTAGTCCAGACCTGGCAGGGGGAGGGCGTGTGGAGGTGCATTCAGAAGCCACAGGGCAGCCTCCGTGGCTCTGTGCTAAAAGCATCCATGGTAGAGGATATTCATGCCACTCCTCAGAGATGGGAGAGAACCACAGCCCTGCCATCTCCAGATGCCAGTGTGTCCCTTGCCAACCAATTGGCACAAGAGACAAGAACTCCACCCTCCAATGCTTTGCACTTAGCCCTACCATCATTAACTCTGGAGGAATGCAACCTTGACATCTAATGAGAAGACAGAGCTCAGGTGACCTACTAAAATAAAAATCACCTCTTGGGATATTTCTTTGAAAAGGCTCTTTTTTTCTAACTCTTCTAGTTTTCCATCAAGGACATCAGAAAATCTTGACCTGGAAACACAAAGAGATAAAAGGAAAGAAGAAGGCAGACATGTTTACAGATAGCAGCACTGTGTAACATGTAGAGACAGACTGAACTGAACAGGAAGGTAGAAGTCTGCTTAGTAGCCACTCATCTTTGACTGAACTATTTAAAACACTTTACATTATTTCTTGCTCTGGAAAAAGAAAAAAAAAGTATGTACTTATCAGTCTAATCTGAAAAGGGCCTGGCATATAAGATGTTACCCAAGAAAGAGTATCTTGTGTTGTAACAGACAAAAGTTTCAGTGGCCTTTGGACCCCCATTAGCTTGTGAGCTCCTGGAGGGCAGGGACTACGTCTCTGTCATTTTCACGCCTCTAGCATGCAGCACACACCCACCATGAGGTGGTTTGGGGCATCTGGGCCAAGGGCACAGAGCAAAACAAGGCAGATGTGGCCACTGGCTTCAGATGGCTCGGTCCAGTGAGGTGCATGATAGCTAGACAGTGCCATGAATAATCAAAACCATGCATGAATTAATTAACTAGTTAATAACAACGTTCTTGGGGGCTTTTGTGTGTATATGTGTATGTTCATAAAAACCCAGACAATGTCAATGGCATAAAAGGAAGAAAATCTGTGAGTGCTTCAGATAATTGCCTTCCAACCTGGGGACTCAGGGCTGATGGGTTGACTCATTAAGTGGCAGGTCTCTCCCCCGATCCATCCCATGAGACCCATCAGGCTAGCCCAGGCAGCCTTTTGATCTGTCCTAACAGCCTTTTCCAAACCACTGCAAAATGTGCTGGTTCCTGGCCTCACTGCTTACATTCAAGCTGTCTAAAATGCAGTAACACATTTTTAAAACAGCAACTGGGATTTTAATTAAACTTCCACGGATCTAGCCAAGGATATTTTTCTAAAAGAAAAGCAATATCTGCTGTTGGAGACAGAACATTTTATAATAGATACCTCATATATTATGATGTATGATAAATAGTGACATGCCTACCCCCGTGTGTGTGTGCGTGTGTGTGTGTGTGTGTGTACTCTGTGCATGTCTGATGCACATCTTGCTTAATGAGAACACAGTCAGGGAGACAAATGCACTCCAGTTACTTAAACCATTCAGATATTTAAGGCAGACAGTTAATGGAACAACATAAGGGCCTGTCTCTTAAGGGTAGGAGATTACCTTTTGTTCTCCCTGATGACTCCCTTTGATTTAAAAGGTTTTGACTCCAAGATTCAGTCCCAGTAAATGGCATTAAACATGGATTGAACTTCCACACACCCTGGTGGGCAGCTTTCTAGCATGCAACTAAATCCAGGGAGGGGTGTGGTGGGATACTGCAAGTCCCTGCTGCCACACTCAGTGCTAATTGGTTTACTATCAGACCAAGCCCCAGCAGCATAGCTGACAGTTTGGCAAGAGGATCACACCTGTCAGTTTTGCTTTCTGTAAATCTGTGCTCACTGCTTGGTCCACCACCCCCATAATTGTCATTCATCAAACCCATCAGGTCCATAAAAAGTGAGCACTGGCCCTTACACAAAGGCTCAATTTGCTAATCCTTTACCTTCATGCATCAGGATCCTATATGGGTGCCAGTTCATGTCCCAAAAGTTCCACGTCTGATCCAGTTCTCTGCTATGGCCTGGGAAAGCAGTGGAGGATGGCCCAAAGCCTTGGACCATGCACCCGTGTGGGAGACCCAGAAGAAGCTTGGGACTCCTGGTTTCTGACTGATCGCTCTGGCCATTATGGCCATTTGGAGAGTGAACCAAAGGGTCCTCCCTCTATCTCTCCTTTCTGTAAATCTGCATTTCCAATGAAAATAAACAAGGCCTTAGAAAAAGAAAGAAAGGAAAGAAAGGAAAGAAAGGAAAGGAAAGAAGGAAAGAAGGAAGGAAGGAAGGAAGGAAGGAAGGAAGGAAGGAAAGCAAGTAAGCAAACATCACAGCCACTCAGGTTCCTACAGAGCTGGAACAGTCTGCATCCAGGTCAGTGTGAACACCACACCCATGCTCATTCCCATTTCAAGTCCATGAAAGAGAGGCACAAGGGGCAGACCTATCTGGAACTGGCAAGCAGGCTTGGGCAGAAGGCCTGGAGGCTCAGAGGAGTGCATTGTCTTCCTAACCCCAGAGATCACGGCATAGCCGTAAGGCCAACAATGACAAATGTCTCCTGGCCCGTCTGGCACGGGGCTGCGGTGAAGCCTCAGCTGTGGCACTAACTGGGTACCATTACTTGTTCTATGAATGTGGAACAGGAATCTGGGGTGCTAGATAGAGTCCCGCTTCCCTGACACATGGATGCAACTTGTTCTGATCCAAAGAGCAAAGTTTATAAGAGGTTGATAGACATTTCAACCCTGAAAACTTGATCATTTAAGCTAAAACTTTTCCAATGTTTCCCCTTCCCCTAGGCAAATCATCTACCTTAGGCTAGATTCTTCCATCCTAGCATTTTACATCAATTCAAGCCAGTGACAGTTGATCTAAAATCATAATACACACATACATATACAAATATACCACTCCACTTTCCTTACTACATATTTTCTATAAAGCAAATACGTTTTTGCTCTAAGTGATAGCAGCAGGTGAATATACTAGCAAGCCCTGCAACTCCAGTCAGTGGACCTTCTTCAGAACAATGTCCAAGCATCATCCACAGAAATCTACAGCATGTAAAGTGAGTGACAAGGAGTTAGTTACTGACTCAGGGTGAAAGACTGACACTGTGAGAGCATGGAAGCAAATGCCTCCGTGGTTTTTGGTCATTCCTGGTGTAGGGGCAAACACTTGACCCAAGCATCTTTGTTGCCGATCCATCACCTAGTATAGGATCTCTGCCTCAGATCTCTCATCATGAAGGAAGAGTTAAAGCTGTGTGGAAAAACTACACATGTACACCAATTTGTATATGAGATGAAAAACACACAAATGAATTGTGGCCATGTTTCCCAGCTGCAGCCCAAGGCATCAAAGTTATCACTAATAAAATCACAACTGGTTTGACAGCATAATGTCTTAGCAAGAAGGAAGCTGTTGTAAGAGCCCTAACAGGCACTCAGACACAGAGGATTAAGCTATATGAACAGGAGAGCAGGCCAAAACTTTCCACCCTCATGCCTGACAATGCAGCCTGGTCAGGGGCAGTGCACTTTAATTAAGTGCTAGGCTTCCAGAGATCCTTGTAGGTTGACTATCAAACTTCTTGCTCAACTGAACTGAAACCTTGCAAAGTGGCCACCACTAAGACTCACCAAGGAATTCCTCATACAAACAGTAGTAGATGTCAATTAACCCTTGTGAACATAAAAAATAAATGGAAAAGTTGCGGAATTAACAAGGAGACAAACACAAATGCCAGACACAAGCATGTTACTGTAAATGCTACAATCACATGGTGGTTAATTTTAGTATACTAGGAATGGCTCTTACAATAAAAGATCTTTCCTAAAATGAATATGCATTAAAAATAGGGACTGAGCCTAAACTATATTTTCCGTGTAACCCTCTCATCAGTCTCACATCTGCAGTGGGAGTTCAAATATTTATTGCTGCCTTCTGCACGTTTGAATAATCAGTAAATATATTGCATTCAGCTGTGTATCATTCAACTTCCTTAACTGAATATTAAAGTAAAATTAGTTTAATTTATAAGTTATGAAGACATCCTTTCCCCTAATGAAAAAAAAAAAAAAAGATTTGTGGAGTAGAGCATTGACTGACAACAACATTGATGAATCCAATAACAGCCTCAGAGCAAGCATATAGCCGGAGCTTCCCCACTTTCCCTTTGCCTTAACTTCTCCCCAACCTACATCCCATACTATCTAGGGCTTCAGAAGACAAGACTATTTTTCCATTCATATTATAGCATCATGCCCAAAACCTCCCATGTGAACATCCTTGAGTTTGGATATGTACACCCCTTGAACCTGGCTATGTCCTGCCCTCAAGATTGTGGGCCAGGGGAAAAAGTCATCATAGATTTTAAAAACACCTTTAGGTCACTTAGTTGGGAACTCCTGAAATCTGGGTTATAGGATCATGATCTTAAAACAAGCAATCAAATAAACATATGCAAATGGAACCAGAGACTCCGACTGCAAATGCCTCCCTGGTTTTGGTCATTCACCCCCAAAGGAAGCGTGTAACAAGAGACAGACAAAATTCAGTCCCTGGAGCTCACAGCATGACAGGGACTCAGGTTGCTGGGTTCTGTGGAGGTACTTCTTGAGCCCATCACCCTTGCAGGTAACTCCATTATCGTTATGATTTCCTAATAGCAAAACCTGAACAAATTAACTACCTCTATTGACCATTTATCCACCAAAAAACTTTCAACAGTTTCATTGGAAGTCCATCTTTGATTTGGAAGTAGAGATGCACACTGTATTGAATCTTCACATCTGTATGTGATAGTCTCTACTACAGAGTTACTATACATTCCCTTAAATGAAAAGTCATAAAATAAAATCAGTAACAGAGAAAAATGGAAAATTTACAACATGAAGTTAAATAACATGCTACTGAACGACCAATGTGTTGCTGAAGAAATGAAGAAGAAAATCAAAGACCTTCCAAAGAAAACAATGCTTTGTCAGTGAAAATAAAAACAAAAACAACCCCCCCCCCCGCCACGATGTAGCATTAACAATATTGAAAGGGCTACTGGTCTCGTATTTTGCATGAACATTGCTTTGTCTCAGAAAGTACATAGGATATCCTTTTGGGATGGACTGGTTTCACTGACCATAATGGTCTCTAATTGGGACCATGTGGTTGCAAATGGTGTATTTCATTCTTTTTAATGGCTACTGGCTGAGTAGTATTCCATGGAGTAGATGTACCAGTTTCTTTATCCACCCTTCTTGTGACAGGCATCTGCGTTTTTCTATGTCTTTGCTTTGTAGATTGTAGGAATACAGATCCCTTTGTCATATGCATATTTCATTTACTTTGGATAATTCCCAGAAGTGTGATAGCTGGGTCATACAGTAGGTGAATTTTCTGTTCTCTTAGCACTTTCCATATTGACCTCAACAATGTTTGTACAAACCTACACTTACACCAGCAGTGAATGAGGGTGCCTTTCTCCCCACATCCACACCAGCAGGTGTTGCTAGTAGAGTTCTGAAGGTAGGCTAACCTCATAAGTGGAACCTCAGTGTGGTTTTCATCTGTATTTCCCTGACAGCTAAGGAGCCCGCATTTCTACACGGTGGTCTGCGCTAACAAAGTATCAAAGGAAGGGAGCAGGTGCTGCCTTCTTAACCAAGGCATCAGGGAGGGCTTCTGTGCTGAAACAGTGTCTGGGCTGAGGCCTGGTAAGTGAAAATGCTCTAGACACAGGAATGCCGAAGAAAGAGAAAAAGCAAGCTTGTTGTCAGGAGTCAGATCACAGTGCCACACTGAAGACATCTGCTGTCCTCAGAAAGTAAAAAAAAAAAACACAAACCTTATTTTCACCTAAATGTGTGTTCTGACATCAATTTTCCCAACAAGGATGAGTTATTTTACTCATTCTTTTTTTTAAAATAGAAATTTACACCACCATAAGTTAAATAACATGCTACTAGATATGACAGTCTCCATTACACATCCCCTTAAATGAAAAGCCACAAAACCAAATCAATAACAGGAAGAAAAAAACATTTACAACACCATGAAGTTAAATAACATGCTACTGAATGACTAATGTGTCACTGAAGAAATAAAAAAAAATCAAGAATCCTCTTGAAGAAAATGATCCTACAGGAGACATATCTCACCAACAAAGATCAGCGGAAACTATATCTCACAGATTCTGATTCTTTTTTTCAGTTTCACTTCAAAACTCTTCCTCATTAAATTCTTCAATGACTCATAGATCAAGCAGTAGCATCATTCTTATTTAAAAAAAAATGTACAGACTCACTGCTGTGTCAGAATCTTTTCCAGACACCAGACACAATGGTAAATAAGGAAGACATAAATCTGGTCTCAGGCAGCTTCCACTTGAGCCCCTCCTCTATTTTGCAGGTAAAAATCACGCAGGGCTGGCATGCAGGTTCAACTGACTAATCCTTCCCCTGCAAGTGCCAGCATCCTCTATGAGTGCCAGTTCATATCCTGGCTGCTCCACTTACATCCAGCTCCCTGCTTATGGCCTAGGAAAGCAATGGAGGATGACCCAATGCCTTGGGACTCTACACCCATATGGGAGATCTGGAAGAAGTTCCTGGCTCCTATTGGCTCAGCTCTGGCCATTACAGCCATGTGGGGAGTAAGCCAGCAGTTGGAAATTTTTTCTTTCTCTCCTTCTGTCTGTAAATCTGCCCTTCCAATAAAAAGAAACAAATCTTAAGAAAAATAATGTTGACTTCACAACGTCATCAAATGAAATTAAATTTTCACAAATTTATATATAACATAGATATACTCTAGAATTCTTCTCTTACATATTTAATGATATAGTCTTTACAAATTTTAGATGGCTTTTGTATATTTAAAATTAATTTGTCTTATTAATCTATCTTATTTTCACCTTGGATTGTGATTTCTTGAATTGGAAAGTAAAATTTTATGATATTTGGCCATTCAGAGGTACCTGAGTCAGATAACTGCTTAACGGACACCTTACTGATTGCCAAATAAATAGTTAGGTTGGTGATTGTGTTCTTTTGTTGCAAGAATTAATTTATGTAAGGAATTTTGAAAAATATACTGATCACAAAGGAACAAATAAAATTACTGCTTTGCAGACAATATGATCTTATATGTAGAAAGCCAGAGCTTAAAAAAAAAATACATAGAAGGCAGTTATCTGGTACAATGGGTATCCACTCAGGATACCCATATCCTCCCTCTATTAGGATATGTGGGTTTGAATCTTGGGTCCAAATAATTGGAATTTGAATTTCAAATTCCAAGTTCTTGCTAATGCAAACCCCAAGAGGTGGCAGGTACTGGCATCCCTGTCACTCTCATGGAACACCTTACCTGAGTTCCAGACTCCTGCTTTAGTATTGCCTTAGTCCTGACGGCTACAGGCATTTAGAGAGTGAATCAGAGCGTGAAAGATCTTCTTTCACAACTCTCTTTCATTCTCCTTTAAACAAAATAAAAGTTGAAATTAAATAAGGAAAGATGTGATGAGGAAGGAAGAGTCCACAGATAGAAAATCCTGTCATAATCCCCACTCATCCTGCCTCTACTGGCTCACAAGGCCTGTCTGTAATGTAAGCCAATAACCAATCATTCTCTGAATTGTCTCATTCATCATCTCACACCATCAAGATTATTTTAATGATCATATAGACTACATATAAAAAATGAAATTGAAGCAGCACTATTGATACAAAATTCTATCATAGATAATGGAAAAAAATCAATTTTAAACAAGAAGCAGGAATCAGGCAATGAAACTGGAATACTCTATACAAAATCTTTTCAGATATCAGAAAGCCCAATTAAAACTTCACAAAGCAATATACATCTAAGAAAAACATGATTAGTAGAAACGGATCAGGATGTAAATAATCACTAATAAATAAAATATGTGGTTTAAACATTGTGCCCTTTCATCCTGAATCAACAAGTCAAAAAAAATTTTTAAAAATAATTTTCTCTACTTTTCTATTTCATAGGATGTGCTAAAATCATCTAAGGCCAAATGAAGTCATCCCATGCAGACATCTACAATAATAAATATGAAACAAGGTCTGGATGAATGAACGTAGTCCAAATATTTCATAAACAGCAAATAATACCTAGCACGTTATCAGGTTGAGTTCTGTTTAATAATCACTAAAGGTTAGAAAATGCTGTATAAATTAAATCAGTAAATAAAATTCATGAAGATACTGAGGTAGCCTACAGCCATAAGCTAAGCAAATATCAACTTGAGAAAAATAATATGAACTCAGTATAATTTCATTTCAATAAATATTGGCTGTGAGTATTTCATACTAAACATTTTCTGCTACTGATTTTATAAACCCTGATAACTAAAGACAGCCATCATTCTTCTACTCTGGGCTTGAACATGAAACTTTATGTCTGGAACCTGATTATTTTTCTGTTACAAAGAAAAATAATGATATAGAGAATTCCAGGGATTTAGGGACATGTTTCATGGAGTTAATGAAGTGGCAATATTCATATAGCGGAATGGGGGTACAACTAACATACAGTGATTCCTTCTCTGAGCCCATTATATTAATTTCCTGTTTCATTGATTTGTCACTTAATCATTGTACATGTGTTATCTATAACATCTCTAGTCTTGCCAATCTGTATTAGTACATTATTCTTATGCTGGTTTAATTTTTTCATCTTGTCTCAACACTGAAAAGAAAATTCATATAATACATGTCATAAGTTCTTTGGAGGGCTTTTGTAAACTGTAGGCAATAAATTATACTATCTGTTGGTACAGTGAATGAATTCAGAATCCGTGAGTTTCTTTCAATTAGGCCACACAAAATTAAAACTAGGCCAGATCAAGTAAGAATACAGTTGTAACCCTATCACTGAGGATGTGGGATGCCTCTATTGGAAGGGATGAGATCAGTAATTACAAAGTGAAAAGCTTTAAGTAGAAAGGAGTACAGAAATGGCATAGAAAGAACAGATGGAGGTCAGAAAGAAAGATCGGTGGGTTGAAACTCACCACAGCCAAACATCATAAATGCGGCACACTCAAGGATTAGCCAATATCTCTGTAATCTTCATATTCAAATAAATAGCAAACATATGTAAAAGATCACAACTGAAAATTCAGTTGGAAAATGTTTTAATGTCATTATGCTAGTTATGAAAATTAAATATTTCATAAAGAACCAAACCATTGTAATGAAAATATATAATAGTCAGAAAATATTAACCATTTTACAATGCGGTATAGTTGAGTTAAAAACAAATTATCTACAACCAACTATAAACTATAAGTAATTCATATTTTACTCAAGATATACTTTCATTTGTAAAAATATCAAGAAATAAGCTTTAAAGAAAACCTATAGTAGGCAGAATAAAAGAACTTCAAAGATGTGAACACTCCAGTGTTTGAACTGTGAACGTGTTACATAAAATGGAAAAAAAAAGTTAATGCTGCAGTGGAATTATGCTTGCTAATCAACTAACTTTAAGAGAAAGGTTCCAGGACACTTCAACTAGTCCTAACAATGAAATCAAAGGAATCTTATAAGTGGAAGGGCATGAAGAAGGATTTGTATTAGAATGATAGAACATTAGAAAGGCTCATCCAGCGACAGGTGTGAACATGGATGTGGAGAGCTCCAAGCAAAGGAATGAGGACAGCTTCACCTAGCAGCAAGAAGGCTCATGAAAGTGGAATCTCTCCCAGAACCGTGAACAGGAAACACCACTGTGCCGACACCTTTATTTTAGCCAGTGAGGCTATGCCTGACATCTGACCTCCAGAATGGTGAGAAAGTAAATGGGTATAGCTGAAGACACTAGGTCTGAGGCGCTACTTTATAGCAACGATAGAAAACAAACTCAAAGACCAAACATTTCATAACCTGCAGTCCACCATTTAGTTGACATTAATCTCAAATTCATGGTTTTTAAAAATGAGGGGATAAAACTGCTTATCAAGTGAGCAATGGACAAGAATAATGAAAGTAACAATAACACAAAGATAATCCAGCTAGGGTAGTATTTCTTTCCATGAGGAAAAAAGTAACCTTCATGGGACTTAAATCCACCCACTTTGGGATGTTACTCGACTCTTTCACAAGGAAGACAAGTGTAAAGCATTGTCTCAGAGAAAATAGAATTAACCCTTAGACCACACCTTTCTCTGCCCTGACATTACTGTTTTGGTGTAGGTCGAAGTCCTACTCTAACTTAAACAGTATGTACGAATATTTGCTTGGAAGTTCTCTGTTAAGAAGAGGTACTACACCAGGAATAGCAAGCTGACAGACTGTAACAACGTTAAACAGTTTCAGGGTGACAGTTGCTCCTACCAGCAGAGCCAGTAACATGGACACGGAGAGGGCCTGGGGATGAAGCACCGACAGGAGACCAGTGATGGTAGAAGTCTTCGCGAAGACTCCCTTTACAGCTCCTTCACCTCACCTTATATACTCTTCCCCACATCCTCATTTAGCAAGATATTGGATACAGATGAGTCCAATTAGTCTAGGTGTTTTTAACCACAAGCTCAATTCCTGTTCCTGCTCAGCTCAATGAGCGCTAATCAACTCCTTAGCCCACAACAGTGATACATCACCTGTTCACTTTCCAGGTGGGGTGGGGATGGAGCTGAGTGGGAGGTGCTCATCACTGTGCCTTACCACTGATGTGCTGCAGTTGAGACAAATTCAGTCTCTTAATTGCAAACACCTCCAAAATTAAAATTTCACATACGCTATGTTTAACGACAAACAAGCAACCAGGTATGGGAAAAGGGAATAAAATGCACTAAAAGAAAGAAAACATCCAGGGCTCCAATACCGAAGGATTAGGCATTTCTGCTTGTAAGCGTTCAGTTAGGCAATGCCCTGCATTAACGTGTAGTGCACCTAAAAAGCATGGACATTTATATGGGTTGGGGTAGTGGGTGAGTTGGTAAAAAGGGTTAAATAACACTGAGTCTCCAGGGAAACAATTTCCTTTTCAATGCTCTTTTTAGCCTTTCTGTGAATATCCAGGAGAAGTTCTCAAAGTGGCACTTGAGTAGCTTTCATACCTCCTCACTACCAGCAAATCTGCTCAAAGCAGAAAGAGCAAGCTTTAAGTTCAGGGCCTTCCAGAGGTAATGTTAAACAAGGAATTAAATACTGTTACCATGTTTATTGTATTTGATTATATGTCAATATCATATAATACTGGTTTCTTTTCATTCGTAGAATAATGTAGTTCACTTAAATAAAAACAGGAAGTTCATCTAAAGAAAGATATTAACAAAAATAACAAACACAAATAATTACACAAAGAGTAAGCAAAATGTTTTGAAAAGCAAACACCAACTTCAGCAATCAAGGAGGCCCAGTTCTGACAGACCACAGACCCTGTGATTTTTCCTGTGGTTGGAGCAGTACCCTTGGAACTTGCCCCACATCAGGGATCCTAGGAGGACATCACGTGGCATGCCCCATCCCCAGGTGCTGAAGTGCTTGGGCTGCTTGGAGTGGCCCTCTCCCCTTCTCTCTTCCTTCCCTCAGATACAAGTGTTATGGGGTGCAGCCTGTGATAGCCAGCACCCATTGACAGTGGGCAAATGAAATTTGGCTGGGTTCCCCAACCTATGTCCTGAAGGTGGATCCTAATAGCAATGGAATAGTAATTGCATCCTCAACCACTTCCCCCACATCCTAAATGAGCCAGGATACTGGAAGTCCAATTAGTCTAGGTATTTTTAGCCACCAGCCCTGTTCCTGTTCCCGTTCCTGTCCATCCTAACGAGCACTAATCAACTCCTTAGCCCACAACATTTAGGTATTCGCTCCTGCCCACCTGTGATTCACCTATCAACTGAGAGGGGACGGTATTGTGTTGTGTGTAACCACTCCCCTCACAAGCCCCTTTAAAAAGGCCCAGGAAACAGGGGCTCTCTCTCTCTTTCTGGCCAGGTGCTTCCGTTACTCTGGCACCCTGACTCTTGGCTGACCCAGGACAGGTAATTCCCTGAGCATGGTCCCTGTGTGCGGCTTAGATGGGACAATGGTTATTACAATGTTGTTCCTGGTCTGTATGCTATCTGGAGTTCCAGGAGGGGTGAGGCCTAGCAGTAGTAGAATGTGGGCAGAGAAGCCAGGGAAAGGTGAATGCCTGCAGCTTTGTAAGTGTGTCCAGGTTCTTTGTGAGTGTGTCCAGGTTGTTTGTTGCATGTCTCTTAGGATAACATATATTGTTGGGGAAGCTGGGACATAGGTTTTCAGCTTAATGGATGGACTTAAGGATGATAACCATTTGTTTGTTTTGGGATTATGATTGGTTGGATTATGATGGGGTGGATTACTGTATGGACTTGTGGTTTATTACTGTGCTCTATTATCACCAAGCTTGGTTAATAAAGACTCCTTAATAAACCTTAGACATGTCTGGCGTGATCTCGCTCGCACCCTGCAACACAAGAACGGGGAAAAATGGATATAATTGTCTCACCCTCTCTTCCCCATTCCTCGACCCTAATCAGTGGTCCATATGGATACACATTCTTCTCAACTATGTAAATATCATCAAAAAATAAATGTATTTTTTAAAGGTAATACTCACTAATTCTACTTTCGACACTTTCTAGAATCCTTTCCCTAACATTCTATAAACCAATAATCAGAAATTTTGCTTTCATCATGAGAGCAACTTTTTTTTTTTTTTTTAAAGATTTATCTCATTTTTACTACAAAGTCAGATACACTGAGAGGAGGAGAGACAGACAGGAAGTGGAGCTGCCAGGATCAGAACCAGCGGCCACATGGGATCAAGGCAAGGACCTTAGCCACCAGGCCACGCCGCCAAGCCCAGGAGCAACTTTTTTAAACACCATCAATTCTTTCTAGTTTCTAAATTAACTCCTGAAATTTGTTCTACTATTATTAATGTAAACAGGTCTTCTTTACCCATAATACATAGCAAATTGCCCAAAGCCAGAAAAAGTAGTGAATGTGTCTCCTAAATGTATATTAACTAAATGTTAGCTTTTAGACACACTTAAGTTCTTAATGCAGAGCCAATTTCCCGCAGCCAAGTTTTCTTTTTAGGATAAGTCCACCACCATCAGCGAGGTACTTAGGGTGTCCTTTCTCCCAGCAGGGTAGAAACGGGAGTGGGGATGAAGGGAAAGAGAATCAGAAGGGAAATGTCTTCTGCCACGGCTGCCAGGCCAGGGGAAGGGGGCAAGATGGAGGCGGATGGGGGAGCCATGTGGAGAGGCTGCAGCACACAGAGGGGGAGGAGGAAGAGGAAGTGGGTGGAAGGGCGCCCGTGAGCGACTGGTGGATAGGATTGTCAGAGCCGCAGGGGATTGGTAGGTGGGCAGGGAGTTGGAGGGACTGTGAGAGGTCGGTGGGTGGGCTTGTGAGTGGGAACAAGGTTACAAAGTTACAGAAGATTGGCTGACTACAAAGTTTGAACCTGAAAGGCAGGTAAATCTTAAGGAAGCCGACCCAGAGGAAGCAGGTATTTAAAATAGTCCCAAATGGCTGTGCCTTCAGGGCCAGTGTCCCAGTCAGTCCTCACACTAAATAAATGGATCTTTGCTGCTTTTTTATATAGATATTTCTGAACCTAAAAAAAAAAAATCCTGAACTTAAAGCCAAAACAGAAACATTTTCAAAGAATGAGGTTAGCCCAACCAGGCCAACTCATTTACGGATAACTATTAAGAATTGTTCAAATTCTCAGAAACAGTTGCATCTCCTTTTGAATTTTCCAGAAAACACAAACACAAAAAGATAAGAAAGAGGGTAGGTCCTAAACCAACCATATATGGGTTTTTGAAAAGATAATGCTGACAGTTATATTCCTACGTTGATTATGGACATGGTTTCTTTCTTCACAAGACTCTTGACTATGTCGATGTGTGTACTCAATAATCAAGACAAATTTTAGATGATATCAGAAATAGTGTATGTAGCACAAACTGTAAATTTCAAACTCTACTTTTAGTTAACTCAGATAAAATTATACCCATTGTACTCTAGAGTTTGTGTCAGTAATTTTCCATACATATAATTTTTCATAATAGTAAGTAAATATGCTTACTTCCCCAATTTAGGTGTAAGAATGAGAAATCGAAACTCAGAGGAAAAAATAAATTGCCCATGAGTATACATGCAGGAAGAAGTGCATTTAGGACGTGAAGTCCAGTGTCTACTTGACTCTGAGATCCACCCTTGCCGCGACTGCTACATGTACCTTATGACAATCATGATTATCATCCTCGTAATCATCACCGGTTACATTTACAATGATTTTAAAAAGCACCCATAATTAAATGAAATCTTAGACCTATTCAATGTTGTTATTTGAGGCTGTTTTGAACTTGACATTTCCAAAGGCCAGCAAAATTTGGTCAGTCTTTGGTGGGTAAAATGAAAATACTGTTTTTACTTTAATATTATGTTTTTGGGCCCAGTGTGGTAGCCTAGCAGCTAAAGTCTTTACCGTGCATACACCAGGATCCCATATGGGCACCGGTTCTAGTCCCAGCAGCCCCGTTTTCCACCCAACTCCCTGCTGTGGCCTAGGAGAGCAGTCAAGAACGGTCCAAAGCATTGGGACCCTGCACCCGCATGGGGATGCGGAAGAGGTTCTAGGCTCCTGGCTTCGGATCAGCTTGCACCAACCACTGCGGATACTTGGTGAGTGAATCAGCAGACAGAAGATGTTTCTGTCTTTCCTCACTGTGTACCTGACTTTCCAATAAAATAAATCTTTAAATATATATTATTTTTCATCATTATATTATATTGATACCAAAACATGGAGAAAGTTAAAGAATAATGAGATGCCAAAAAGTATAGAAATATAGTCACATTACCTACCATACTTCCGTGAAAACTAAAACAAAACCAAAGGAGATGCAGAAATGTTGTCAACATGCTATAGAGTTTTGTGAAGTAGACAAAGGGCTTCGTTATTAAGGTAGCAATGTCATTAAAGGCAGAGCATACATGTTTCAGTGTTATGGGGTGCAGCCAGTGATAGCCAGCACCCATTGACAGTGGGCAAATGAAATTTGGCTGGGTTCCCCAACCTCTGTCCTGAAGGTGGATCCTAATAGCAATGGAATGTTAATTCCATCCTCAACCTCACCCTCCCCCACATCCTAAAATAGCCAGGATATTGGAAGTCAAATTAGTCTAGGTGTTTTTAGCTACAAGCCCAGTTCCTGTTCCTGCCCATCCCAAGGAGCAATAATCAACCCCTTAGCCCACAACACAAGGTATTTGCTCCTGCCCACCTGTGACTCACCTACCAACTGAAAGGGGATGGTATTGCATTGTTGTGTAACCACTCCCCTCACAAGCCCCTTTAAAAGGCCCAGAAAGTAGGGGTTCTCACTCTCTCTCTGGCCAGGTGCTTCTGTTACTCTGGCACCTCAACTATTGGCTGACCCAGAACAGGTAATCCCCTGAGCATCGTCCCTGTGTACTGCTTAGATGGGACAATGGATATAATAATTGTTTCTGGTTTGTGTGCTGTCAGGAGTTCCGGGAGAGGTGAGGCCTAGCAGTAGTGGAATGTGGGCAGAGAAGCCAGGGAAAGGTGAATGCCTGCAGCTTTGTAAGTGTGTCCAGGTTATTCGTTGCATGTCTCTTAGGATAACTTAAATTGTTGGGGAAGCTGGGACATAAGTCTTCAGTTTAACAGAT
This sequence comes from Ochotona princeps, assembly GCF_030435755.1. Lineage (NCBI taxonomy): Eukaryota > Metazoa > Chordata > Mammalia > Lagomorpha > Ochotonidae > Ochotona > Ochotona princeps. The sequence continues at coordinate 17,448,414 of NC_080834.1, read as the reverse complement.
GGACTTAAGGATGATGACCATTTGTTTGTTTTGGGATTATGATTGGTTGGATTGCCGTATGTGCTATTTGTGCTCTATTATCACCAAGCTTGGTTAATAAAGACTCCTTAATAAACCTTGGACATGCCTGGTGTGATCTAGCTTTCACCCTACAACATTAGAATGCAATGTAGTTCCGTAGTCTTCTTATGGAATCATTATTTGAAGAAAGTAACTGAAACTCAACTCCAACCACTTATTCTGGAGGTTAGCGTGTTTTTCCAGGGATACCTCAGAAAAATTTTCAGAGAATGACATAAAATTTCTTCAATTACGCTGGCAAATCCATGGTGCTAAATTATGTTATAATCAATCCTTCTTGGAATCCACTCCCACCCTGAAGCATCAAAGTCTATCAATTTCTGTGTGCAGGAAGATTCATAAACCACAAAAGAAATACTGATGTAACTTCAGAAGCAAGGTAAAGATGTAGGTCTCTGAAAATCTGCAGCACTAACTGGCAGGGAAAAACAAACAATGGAAAAACCCGCTTTCCAAATTGAAGGATCGTGACAAATCTAACACATCATCTTTTTTTGTTTTATAATCTTACTTAGTTGATAAGGATACAAAGGGTCAAGGGCTACAGGAAGGTGAATATGATCATTGTTTCCACACTACTATCATCATTGTTTCCCCTGTATCTGGGTTCAGGGGAGAAACAAAGGGAAAAGCCTCCCACCCATCCCAGGTCCACGATGTGAGGCACACTCCAACGGTCCTGCTCAAGCAGTTTTGCTACCTCAACAGTTCTGAATTGCTGCCAATCTCGCTGTTCCAATTGCGATGAAACCTACTCAGAATCCACTGGCTGACATCGTCTCCCCATGGTTGGGGCTCCAAGACCAGCAGTTCAGTTGGAGGGATCCCCAAAGAAACTTCATCTGAGATGATCCCAAACCTGATTTCTTGTGTGAGTTTGCCACTATAGGGTCTGGCACTGTCCGTCACCCCAATCAGCTTATGCACATGCTGGTCGTTGCAATTGCTGAGTCAGTTCTATTTCCAGCCCTGTCTTCCACTTGAATCAATGAGTGTTGTAGTGCAGCTCAGTCCTACTCACTTCATACTTGGTCCTCCTGCAAACCAGTGGGAGCTGTAGCCTAGTTGGGGCGACTCCCCACAACCCCCACCAGACCTGCTCCCTACCCTGGTTCCCATGCATGCCAGTATGTACCGCAGGCTTGTCCAGTCTGTCCCACATCCCATTTAGCTCTAGTACATATCAATGGGCATTGAAGCCTAGTTCAACCCAACCAACCCACTATCCAGCCCACACACTTACTGGCAGGTGCCTTTCTGTCTAGCCACCCTTGCCCCTGTCCTGGATTCCATGTTCTCAGTGGGAGTGATTACCCACGAGGGAGGTGCCCACTATCTCCCTACTAGGCCACTCCCACTCCCAGGTTATGCACTCAAATCTAGCACATCATCTTAGAAGTCGAACCCTCTTTGGTCACTGCAGCAGATCTCAAGTTGCTTCAAAACTACACCCCAGTACTATTTTAACATCTGAACCCTTATCTCAAAGTGATATTTTATTGCTGACATGCATTACTTTTCTTCTGCCAAATAAGGAGACTGTTGAGAAGACTGAAGTCCCATGCTTATTTTGCTTCCACTTCATACGATTTTACTGCACCATACCATTTCTTGCAAGGCAAAATCAGAGAGAAAAATGCATGAGACTAAACAAGCTCAGGCTAGGCAAGAAGAGCTGTGAAGTTCTGAACTATCTGCTACAGGTTTTGCAGAATAAAGTCCTACTGATGGTGTTGAATAGGAAGCAGAGAAAGACCTGACGTGTAGTAAACCATGAGGTTCAAAATGATACAAGGCTTTCTGTGTCATCTGTTTCACAGTTGTATAACATAAAACAAGGTTTTTTTTTACTTAACCATTTTTGCTTCAGCTTTTTGAGTGTTATTAATAGCATACCCCTTACTGGGTTTGCTTGGGTTAACATTTCCCATGTAAGTGCCTTCGGTAGTCCCTTCAGCAAGGTGGGTGTCCTGTAATGTTGTTTCTGTAACACTACTTACATTGCAGTGTCAATCTATTTGCAGGTCTTATCCTGCCCCCATTGGGCCCTTAAAAGCCAGGAATTGTACTTTATTCGCACTAAAACACAACATCTCTCCTTTAAGTGAATGCACCAAGATGCACATTCATTAAAACTGGAAGGGAAAAAAGGATTCACTCATCACTGTGAGGACCTGAGAATCATTGTTAGAGGATTGAAGGAAAGTATGATTAAAAAGAGCAGGAGTCTGAACAGAGTATTACTACTTTCTGCCAAGAATTTTAAAGCTGGATCTGGTTATTCATGCATGCACTGTAGACAATAATTTCTTCAGTAAGCCCTTTATTTTTTCCCAACATTGCTAATTAACCTTGAGAGGGACTTAGCCAAACTTGCGAAGACTCAAGAATTTGGACAAGGACTTGATGAGGGACATTGTTGTCCAACCACAGCTGAGAAGCTGAATGCTCCACAGCATCTCCAGCACCTCCTCCCCTGACTCCCAAAGCACAGGGCTGCTGGGACCTACCCTCAGTCAGAAGCATTGTCAAAGTATAACTTTACAATTCTAAAAGCCCTAGAAGAGACAATGCAATCAACACTATAGTTTCATTATATTCTGTATCTAGGTTATCTTCTATAGACATATTCTTTTTTTTTTTCTTTTGGTTGAGAAAGGTATGGGGGAGAATTTTAAACAATATCTAAACACCAATGGAGAGCTAACTTTGCTGGTTCACTTCCTTTAAAACTCAGCCTAAAAGAACAACAGAAACCCTCATCACCTCCTGGGAGCTAATTAGTAAGGAACTTCCATGTGAAAAAAAGTTATCTCCAAACACCACAAGTATTCATTTAAAATCATAATTTATCTCTCACATTTTAATATATCAAATAGTTCTAAAAATGTGCCAAATTTGTAGTTGTTGGAAACTAGCATGGTTTAATATTTTCTGAACTGAGCTTTCAAATGCAGTTTGTGAAATTTTCAGCCATTTGTCAGAGTGATGGTATTAGACAATGACTGCTCTTCCTTCACTTCCGAAAGAAAACAGAATTCATAGATTCCAAATCATGGGACAGGCCTACGGTCATTTGAATGCATAATCTACCTTTGCACTGTGTCCACCTTATGAATTAATCAGCCTCTTATAAAAAATACCGGATAACAAAGGAGTAATAAAGTCCCTGAACCTCAACTTTGACACACTAAAACAGCCTTAACATAGATTCAGTGGCCCTTTTTGTTATTCACATTATTAAACATTCCTTGGTCTTTAAAATGCAATAGTACTGAAGGTAGCAATCTCAAAGTAAATTTCAAGAATTCTTAAATCTATTAATATAAAATTCATGTGCATATTATCTTACATAATTTGCAAGTAAAATTAAGTACTCAGTTGGTTGGTTCCCCAGAAATTCCAAACTGGTTCACTTTTCAAGTGTTAACATGTTGTATAAATAGCTTGTTTGAGAAAAACATCAGAGGATTGTGATTAATTTAATCATGGGCATTTACTATTAAAAAAAAAAAAGCAGTTGATGACTCCCAAAGCTCAATGAATTGCTGTGTTAGCTTGAGCAAATGACAAAGCATCTCAAAACCTTTTGACATAAAATCTAGATATTTCCATAAAGGATTCATATAAAATGATTATACACATTAGTAATAATGAGCATAATTGGAAGGGAAAAGCATTTTTGTTTCATAATCAAGACATATGTCTGTTGCCTACTCTCTTTGTTTTGTTTCTAATATCTAATGTTTAAAAGATGTCGCTCCTTCACCTATCGGGATGGTTATAAAGGCATTTCAGAATGTGAGTTTTTCTCTCCAGGTTCTAAACTCTAAAGATATTTCATTTTTCTGCTTTAAAAGTGATGCCAGTGGTCTTCCTTCATGTCAGATCCCACAGTTTCATTTATTGGCCAGAAAGATGGCTGGAAATAATTAAGAACCTCAAAACCATTTTTCTGGGTACTCAGACTTCTGCCACTCAAACTTTTAATTATAAACTGACATCTAATAAGGAAGGATGTCAGACAGCTCCCGCAATGACACTCGCCTTGCAGTTTCACTGTGGACCTTGCTGTATCACAAGCCTGCCTTGCTGATCATTCTTAATTAAAAAAAAAGGCAAGCCCTCCCAGAGCAAGAATTATAATGAAAGTTGGATTTTCAGTGAAGCAGCTGTGTAAACGGGTTCTAAAATTAGGCTAGTCATTTCCAAGCTGTGTTTTACAGCTTCCATGTGTCTTCTTCAGCCCATGTCAGGATAAGAAAATGAGCTTTCTAAAGAACATCCCAGTCGTTTTGAGTTCACTCCATTTTAAGGGTCTTACAGCTAATTCAAACCTCCCAGCCCTGAGCAGTCTAGGCACAGGGAAACATGATCAAAAGGTGCCATTTGAGAGGAGTGTTTACTTTAATTTAGCTAGTGTTGACAGAGCAATGGGTACTGTAATAAAACCACCTGGTGTCTTGCCCGGGGGATGTATAATCTAAACAAGACAAGCAAGAATATAATGAATAACTTCGGCTGACAGGCAGTAGCTACCTCCTGGTTTCTTTTTAACACACTAAGAAGGGACTTGTTCAGTTTCATGTGTGTGTGTGTGTGTGTGCGTGTGTGTGTCTATATATACACACATGTATTTCCTGGCCAGGTTACCAGTGCTATCATTCTTCTCTCCATCATCAGAAGGAACAACAAAACAAAAACAGCAACAGGTATTTTGATCTTCTCTAATCCAAGGCCCTGTACTGCTATCCGAGAAGATTCGGGCAGAGGGAAGAGACAACAGGGAAAGCACAAGTGAGGGAGGACTGGAACAGAAGAGAAGAAAGGAGAATGGAAGTGGCTCTACATAGAACAATAACAAAACTTCAATGTCTTACAGCATTGAAATCCACACATAACTACTAATAAATGCTCACTTTGCAGCAAGCACTTGCCTTTCTCACTGCTGAGTAGTGATAATCTAATGTTGCTAATGCAGAGGGCATCAGGGGGTGGTGGACAATGAGAACCAGATATTGCAAAAGAATCACACTTTATTTACAGAAACTGGTTTTATTTCACTTGGGACCCAAGATTATTACGTCATGTTTGACCTGGGAGGAAAGAAAAGGTCATGACAAAATAACACACTTGCCAGTGCTGAATCCATCCCAAAAACTTGGACTGAGTAGCTCAATTCACCTGCCAAGCACTATCCCCTTGAACTCCAAAGTATATAAATGGTGCCTGACTAGAACCAACAAAATGGAATATAACATTGACTATTTGTACACTCCTGTTGTAACCTTCTGACAAGTGTTTTAAATGATATTTCATATTGCTAAGTAATGAGCACCTCAAACACTCTAGGTGCTTAACTTATTCTCCAAATCTACTAGGAAGCAAAGGAAACTGAAGCATCAAGACCCTTGATCTTTTCACCTTCCCTATGAAAGCAGGGAATTATAGAATCTTCCATGGAAGAAAGGAAATCAAGTTGGAATCAAGAAAAATTTCTCATAGATCTCAGAAGACAGAAACTTTAATCCCCAAATTTCACTCATTTTTCATGATTTATTCATCATTCTAAAATAAAAAAAAATACTTTGGCATTTTCTACATTCATAACCTCATATTCTTTTTACCTGAGCATCCTTAAAATGGCAGAGCATACAGACTTCAGCAAACTTGGATATCAACTTCATGGTGATATTGAGCCTTTGGAATGTGTTTTTATCAGCCTGTCATTTGAGATGCATACAGTTAGGATGGCCTTGGGCAGAGTTATTACCAGCACCACTTTTCAATCTTAAAAAGGTCTAGGTGGGCTTATATTCTGCCATAGTGGGCAAAGTCATCACTTGAGTTGCCAGCATCCCATATGGGCATCAATTTTAGTTTCCAGCTGCTTCTGGAAAGGCAGTGGAGGATGGCCTCAGTGTTTGGGCACCCACATGAAAGACCTATAGAAAACTCATGGCTCTTGACCATGGTCTGCCCAGCCCTGGCTATTGCAGCCATTGGGAATGAATCAGCAGATGGAAGATCTCTTTCACTCTGTTTTAAGTAAATAAAGTAAATCTTTCATGAGTGTGAATGATAAATCAAGTAATCATTCTTAGTGTAATATGTTAGAACAGAACATATGAGGCCAAGGTATAGTTTTAAACCAAGAATTGTCATTTACTATCTATCTGGGAATAATTTGGGGAAGTTGTTGAACTTCTGTGATGATGATTAATTCCATGTCAACTTGACTAGGCCATAAAATGCCCAGGTAATTGATGAAACCACGTGTGTCTGTCACAGTCTTCAGACTGGGTGTATTAGAAGACCATCAGGATTATTCTAGTGAATAAGGCAGATGCGCCCATTCCAGTGGGGTTGGGTGTCATCCCACCCCGTGAACAGAGCAACGTTCAGGCTTGGACACGAACCACCTGCCCTCAGTGTTCCTGGTTCCCAAGCCTGCAGTCCACAGCATCAACTCTGGCTTCCATGCATTCAAACCCACAACACTCACTTTCCTGGGAACCCAGTTTGCATATAGCAGATCAGCAGACTCTCAGCCTCCTGAATCCCATGAATCATTACCTTATAATAACATTTAATGGCACTTTCTACTATAAATATACAACCGATAAAAATGATTTTTAGATAGGTAGATAGATAGATGGATAGATAGGAAATTCTGTTTCTCTCAAGACCCCTAGCAATACAATTTCCTTGTACCTCAGTTTCCTTGTGTGTCAAATGAAGAGAATTGTGTATACCCACAGGATTCCATGAGAATTAAATGAGTCCACAAGTGGAAAACCACCAGAGCAGTGCCTGGAATAGAAGACACACTCCAGCCTAAAGGCTTTGTTGCTGTTACTATCAACCATACTTCACTTGTTTTTAAGATTCAACTCCCTTAGAGCATACTTGGAAAATCACTCCTTTTGTAAAACATACTTCTAATCATTATTAAGAACAGCAAACATGCCTGTAGATGATTATGTTATGCAAGTCTGGAAGTGACCTAATCCCATGTAATTGCTTCAGAAGAATAAACTCAGATTAGTGACTCACAGAGAAGTAGAATGAACTCAAATTCATCAAAATGAATTCTTTCTTAAGTAGAGCTGACTTTTTGAGATGTTGAGCTCTCAAATACAGAAAGTATTCAGGAAGTGACTAGCAGACCAACCACCCAGGGATCTGGTTCCACTGTTCTGCATTAGGTAAGTGATCTAATAGCTTCCAAGGTCATGACTAACATGAAGAGCTTAGGTTCTACTGCTCTCAGGTAGAACATACATGAGGGTACTTCAAAGACTTCATGGAAAATGAAATCTGCATGCAAAAATCTTTGACATTCATGTTACAAAGGGTTTTCAAAAACTTTATGTAAAATGTGCATTTTTTAAAACTACACAGGAATTTAAAAATGTTTTGTACCAAAATAAACTTATATTTTAATTTTATCTCTGAGAAGAGTTCAAAGCACTCTTTTACTAGTAACCACATTCTCGGCTCTCCTTGCTGTCACATTTAGCACCACGGGTGAGCATTCCCTGCCCTGAAGGACACAGCCTTTCCATTCACACCTTCTCCCTGGGAGGAAATAAAGTTTTACAAGTAGAGAGTCAATATTCACGCTCAAGCTTAGAAAAATATGAAGATTATCCAAATTTACAAATAACATAGCAAATTGGAAATGTTCAAGGGATTCAAAAACTTTCTAGCAAGGAAAAGTTCTAAATATTTAATGCTTTTTGCAGTCTTTTAGGGCAAGATTAATATTATTCAAATGCAGTTTGTTTATATCAAAGTATTTAAATGCTGCACATTTAATATAAAATACATATTCTCACTTCTTCCTTGATGCAAGATCGCACTGGGAATTATGTGATCATGAGTAATTTGTTCAATGCAAATCACATTTTAAATATTCATATACCATATTTGCATTCTTTAAATCAAGATTTTCAAAAGGGAGAGGGAAGAGCATAGAAGAAATAAGTCCTGGGCCTGGCACTGTGGCCTAGCAGCTAAAGTCCTCGCCTTGAAAGCGCCAGCATCCCATATGGGCGCCGGTTCTAATCCCGGCAGCTCTACTTCCCATCCAGCTCCCTGCTTGTGGCTTGGGAAAGCAGTCGAGGACGGCCCAAAGCCTTGGGACCCTGCACTTGCATGGGAAGTCTGGAGGAAGCTCCTGGCTCCTGGCTTTGGATTGGCGCAGCACTGGCCATTGTGGTCACTTGGGGAGTGAACCACCGGATGGAAGATCTTCCTCTCTGTCTGTCCTCCTCTCTGTATATCTGACTTTCCAATAAAAATAAATAAATAAAAAGTAAGGAAGAAAGGAAGGAAGGAAGGATAGAGGAAATAAGGGGATAGGTGTTGAAAAGGTCAAGTGATCAGCATTTGGATGAATCAAGAGGAGACTGATGCCAGTTACAGTCTGCAATGCTTGTCCAGACAACTGAGACGCCTCTTGCCCTATGTCTCCTCATTCTCCACTCAGCCTGGCTCTTTCTGATGACTCACTAACTAACTTCAGTGGAATTCAAAAGCAGAAAATTAAAAATCAATAAGAACTCTGTCTAACAAATAAATGATAATGCCCAGTGTTGGCTGGGTTGCTCTGAAATAAATTTTCACATTGCTGGGAGCAGTTGGATTGGTGTAACTTTTTGGAAAGCAGTCTGGAAATTTTCATCAAAAATTTTAAATGTATTCATGTTCTTCTTTCCAGTAATTCCAAATATAAGTAAGTATAAAAAATCATGAAATTGAAAAATAGATGATTCTGTGCACACAAAAATTTATTGCAGTAGTATCCAATATAGGCAAAAGTTAGAAATGACTTGAGTTTACAACAATGAAGAAATGCTTAAGATAAGTGTGATTTATTTTCCACATTAGGATATCATATTGTAATTAAAAATTAAAGTTCTGTGGAGATTCTGTGGGAACAACAAAACGTAACAATGTGTTGACATTTTTAAGCCTGTTGGAATCCATAATATGGAATTAAAACTACATACCATTGACCCTATATTAACTTGAGCAGTTAATTACAATTAGTAATGACCAAAAACACACCTTGAGGGAATACTATGTTCATGCCTAGTTTCTTATAAGAAATTGGTGTGGGCTGTTAAGTCAGTGATTGTCTAACTTCATTGAGCAACTGTCGCTTACGGAATTTGTCAAAAATTCAGATCTAGCATGTGGGTTCAACTTCAAAACTTAGGTGGACGAACCTCACAGCAGCATGGTGGCTGCTGGGATGACTTAAGCCAGAGCAGAATCAATGCTTGGGGTCCTTAGTCCCAGCCACCACTGCCAAGCAGTGGGGAAATCCTGGGCTTGCCAGGGTCTGAGTCTTCTCCCTTCACAGTATTATTACTGAAGGAATTTTGGCAGCTTGAATCCCTGGCTCTGCCCACTGCTGCCATTCTTGGTGGGACGGGACCAGGTGAGTTCAACCTTGGTGCTTGAGTGGACGGACATCCCAGTAGCATGGCAGCTACTGGGGGAATCTGAGCCAGGGCAAATTCAATATTTGGGGCCCCAGCCCCAGCCCCAGCCCCAGCCACCACTCTCAAGCAGTGGGCGAATCCTGTGCTTGTGGGCAGCCAGAGAGTCAACAGCACCAGGCTTCATGTACTAGTTGCCCAGCAGCAGCAAGTTCTAGGGTCTTGAGGGTGTTGAATTACTGCCTAGGGACATCCATGAATAAGGCCACTGTACATGTAGGTGAGAAATGAATCCTGAGGGACTCCCAAAGACAGGGTCACTGTACTTACAGGTAAGCAAGGGGACTGAGACCTGGTGGATTGGAGGGGAGAGAGCAGAAGATCTGTTTGGGTCAGACTGATTCACCAGCCCACATGGGAGTCTTAAGTAGGGCTTGTTTTCATGGAACATTGCAGACCACCACATGCCAGTTCATGTGAAAGCTAGGGCTCGGGGCCTGTCTAGCAGGGTTAGACCCCAGTACCAACTGAATGTTGGAACAGGGGCCAGGTTACATTAGGCAGGGCCAGGACACTAACCAGCATGTGAGAGAACCAGGTCTGGGGGTAGATTCTCTGGGAGATATGTGGGGCAAACTCTGTGGAAATACAAGTCCCACTGGGTAGCTCAAGATCTGGGGTGGGGATGGGCTGACCTAGGCGTGATCGTGGAACCTGCCATCACTCATGGGTACATACACTGAGAATGGTTTGGGCAGATGCCACATGTGCATCCTAAAATAGGGTGTGGGGCAAGCCAGGCTACAACATTCAGTAGCTCATACAAAGCCAAGCTGGAGGGGCAGGCTATGCCGAGCAGGGACCTAGCACCTGCTGGCATGCATGAGATCTGGGTGAGGCAGTGGGCAAAGTGGGGAAATGTGAATAACTTCCCCTCAGTGGGCTATAGCTCCTACTGGTGAGCATGTGGTCTAGGCCTAGGGGTCAGGCAAGCTGGGCAAGGTAGCTCCAATTTATGGAAAATACGTGGGTTGCTTTAGGAAAGGGATGGACCGGGAAGGGCCAAGCAAATGTTAACTCACTGGCAAGTGCAGAAACCAGGCTGGAGTGCAGGTCATGCTAGACTAGGCTGTCACATCCACTGGTTTGCATGAGCCAGGGATGGGATGGGAGCAGATTGAGCAGGGCCAGGTTCCAGCACCTGCCAGCTAGAGTTGGGACTGGGGGCAGGCCAGGTCAGGCCAGGCTGTACCATCCAAAAGCAAAGGCCAAGACAGGGGAGGGGCTAGCCAACTTAGGTCAGAGCAACCACTGGCACATTCAAGGTCTATGGCTGGCAACAGGCCTGGTTGGGGCCAACAGCCCGGACTGCATTGTGGTTCCCACTGGTGAGTGTGAAAGCCAGAGTAGGGGCTGCTGTCTAGTCTAGGCATGGCTGCAGGGTCCTTCAGCCAAGTGCGGACTGGGTCTGTGATGTGTCAGGCTGGGGCTAGACTTCAATACCCATTGGTGCTTGTAAGAACCAGGGTAGGTGTAGGACAGGCTAGGCTAGGTCTTTGCACCTGCCGAGCCATGTGTGATCTGTGTCTGGGTATGGCCCAAGCTTGGTTGGGCTGAAGCACCCAACAATAAAAACCAGAATGGGTGAAGGTCAGTCAGGAAAGACCACTGTTCCTGGTAGGATAGGATGTGGACTAAGTAGGGCTGGCCCATAGACCTACCACAGGTAGGTGCAAGATCTGGCAATGGGAGAGATTCTGATGGAGGAGCATGGGTAACTCCTTTGTCAGGACACAGTCCCTGCGGGTGAGCACAAGTGATAGGGAATAGTCCGGACCAGGCCAGGGAATGGTACCCCTGGCATTCATTTGGCACAGGCTGGAGGTGAATCAGTTTGGGCCAGCTCATATCACTTGCTGGCAAATCCAAGTGTCAGAATGGAATGTGGGTCAGGCCAGGCTGGGTTGCAACATAAGTCAGTTCACATGAGGGCCAGGACTGGGAATGTGCTGGGCTGGACTAGGCTGTAGCCCCTACCAGCATAAGTTGGAATTGGGGATGGGCCAGAACCAGCCAGGCTATAGCATCAATTGACAAATGTCGAGGTGAGGTGGGCCATGACAAACTGGGCTGCAGCACCCAACCAGCACACATGAGACCCATGGGGGAAGCGGGTGAAGCCCGTAAGGGGGTGCTGCAGAGGGCTCCCCTGCTTGACCACCACTCCCACTGAGAAAATGAGTTGGGATGGGGCAGACCAATTCAGGCAGGGCTGCAACACCTGTTGGCCTTATGTGAACTGGATCAGGGAAAGTCAGGCTAGGCTGACCATTCCTACTGGTGCATGCATAAGTCATAGTGGGTGTGGGTTGGTCGGGCTTTGCCATAGCATCGGCTGGCAGATACTGGCAAGGCGGGGTGCTAATTCTGTCAAGTTAAACTGCAAAATCACCTGCAGAGTGCAAGATCTGAGAGCAATAGTGGGCCCACTAGGGAAACAACCGGCAACTCCCTCTTGGTTTGCCACTCTGACTGGTGAGCATAAGAACCAGGACTGGGGCCGGCATGGCTAGACACAGAGTGACACCCACCAGCAGGTGTGTGGGCTGGAAAGTAGGGCTGATTGGGTTGAACTAGGCTTCAATGCCCATTGACATATATGAGAGCTGAATGGGATCTGGGGCAGACTGAACCAGTCTGCTGTATATACTTGCAACCACTGGAACCAAGGGGACTATTGCGGGTCACTCTGACTAAGCTGCAGCTCCCACCGGCTTGCATGAGGGCCAAATGTGTGGTGGGCAGGACTGGGTTGGCCTGTAACACCCATTGGTTTGTATAGAAGACAGAGCTAGAGACAAAACAGACCCAGAAATCGCAAACAACAGCATGTGCATAAGCTGACTGGGATGACAGACTGTGCCGGACCCTGTATTGGCAAGCACACAAAAGAATCAGGTCTGGGATTACCTCAGATGAAGTTTCTGTGAGGATTCCCCCCCACCTGAATTTCTGGACTTGGAACCCCAACCATGGAGAGTATTGCAGGTTCCATGGTCTGACCGTGGAATGCATGTGTCAGAGCTAGACCTCCTCAGTGACTTAGATGGAGCAGTGGACAGCATATCCAGGTACACATGGAAGATATACAGTACATTGAGGTCTGCAAAGGATACCTGGTACCACAGCAGAGGATGGAGGACAGAACAAATCAATCAACTACCCCAACCAAGTATTAGCAGTGAATATCTGGGCAAATGGAGACTCTAAGGTGGACTATGTCAACCAGTGGATTCTGGAGAGATTTCATTGTGCTTGGAGTGGTGAGATTGGCAGTAATTCAGAACTGCTGAACTATTGAAACCTCTTGAGTAGGACTCTGGGAGCATGCCTCACATCGGGGACCATGGGGTGGTGTCGAGTTGAGGAGTTTTAGATCTGTATTCATTAGGGTTATTGAAATTAACCTTAAAAATTCTAAAAAATATGCAAACACATGGAGACTGAACAATATGCTCCTAAACGAACAGTGTGTCATAAAAGACACATAGAGATTCCTAGAAATGAATGAAGAATACAACACAACATATGAAAACTTATGGGATAAATCAAAAGCAGTGTTAAGAAAGCAGTTGATGGAAAGGATTACCTACATTATGAAATCAGAAAGGCACCAAACAATGCTTCTCAAGGATCTAGAAGCAAAATAACCAAACCAAAAACTAGCAGGAAGAAAGAAATAATAAAAGTTATGGAAGAAATAAACATAGTTTAGACCCTAAAAAGGATTCAGAGGTCAATTAAATACAAGGAGTTTTGTTTTCAAATAACAAACAAAAGCAATAGCCCATTGGCCCCACCAATGAAACACAAGAAAAAAAAGCAAGAAGATATGAATTAATAGTTGGAGATCACAAAGGAGATGTTATAATGAATACCACAGAAATGAAAGAAATTTTTACAGTCTATGTCAACAAACTGGACAATCTAGAAGAACAGATTTCTCGATACACATAATCTACCAAAACTGAGTCATGAAGATACAGAAAAACTAAATAAACCAATAATTAAGATAAAGATTGAATAGTAATAAATACCATCCAAACAAAGAATAGTTCAGGACCAGATGGCTTAACTGCTGAATTCTACCAACTTTTAAAGAATAATAAAATCTAATTCAGCTCAAACTGTCCAAAACAACTGAAAGGGAGTTAATCTTCCAAACTTTGTCAATGAGACTAGCATCATTTTAATTCCAAAACTAGAAAAAGATACAACACAAAAATAGAACTACACATCAATATCCCTAATGAATACAAATCTAAAACTCCTCAACAAAATACTGTTTCATCAGGCCTAACAACACAACGAAAAGATCATTCACAAGACCAAGTGGGATTTATTCTTGGGATGCAGCGATAGTTTTATATTCTCAAATCGATAACTATAATATAACATATTAACAAATTGAAGAATCAAGTTTCTATGAGTACCTCAGTAGATGTAGAGACAGTATCTGGTAAAATACAACCCTGTTTCATAATAAAAACCTTAAGTACCTCTGGAGATAAAAGGACCCACTTCAACATAACCAAGGCAACGTATGACAGAACTACAGCCAAGATCATATTCAATAGAGGAAACCTAGCAGCATTTTCATTAATACCCAGACACAGACAAGAATGCCGATTCTCATTGCTACTATTCAAGATAGTTCTGGAAGTTTTAGCCAGAGCTATTAGACAAGAAAAATAAATCAAAGGGATACAAATAGAAAAGGAGGAATTCAAATTTCCCTGCTGCAAATAGTAAGATCCTATACATAGGAGAATCAATAATCCACTAAGAGATCATTAGACCTCATAAGAGAGTTTGGAAAAGCTATAGGACATAAAATCAGCACACAAAAATCAATGTCCTTTGAATACACAAAGAATGTTATGAGAAAGAATTTATAAGACAAGTCACATAATAGATATAAAAAATTTAAATTCCTTGGGATAAATTTAACCAATGATGTTAATGGTCTCTATAATCAACATTACAAATCATTAAGGAAAGAGACGGAAGAAGATATGAGAAATGAAAAAATCTTCCATGTTCTTTTTTTAAAAGATTTTTAAAAATTAATTACTTTAGTATAATATTCCATGATACAGTTCCATAGGCTCCAGGATTTGCCTTCCTCACTTTCCCAATCCATGCCCCCCCAATAAATTCTCCCATGTCATTAAAATAGTATAGTCCTTCACAACCAATCCTAAGCCCATCATTCTGCTGTTTAAGTATATCATGACACAGTAGGTATGGACAATGGCAGAGAGTCCAGCATCCTATTGTCAAGATACGTTCAGCAGTTTCACTGGGAATCCATCTCTGATTTGGAAGCAGAGATGCACAATGCATTGATCTGCACATCTGCATGTGACAGTCTCTACCTCACAGTTACTATACACCCCTTTAAATGAAAAGCCATAAAAAATCAGCAAGAGAGAAAAATATAAAATTTATAACAGCATAAATTTAAATAACATGCTACTGAATGACCAGGAGTTATTACAATACACAATTTTAAGACATAGTGCAGAGCAGTTATAATCAAAACAGCATGAATGACACAAGAATAGACATATCAACCATTGGAACACACTAAACGTCCCAAAAGTTATCCACAAATCTACAATCAACTAATTTTGACAAATGAACTAAAATCACTCTCCAGTAGAAATTGATGGGAAAGTAGTGATGGGAAAAATTGGACTTCTGCACGTGCAAGTATTAAACGAGACTGATGCCTTACATCATTCACAAAAATCAACTCACAGTGGATCACGGATCTATTTATAACACTTGAATTACCAAATCACTAGAGGAAAACATTGAGAAAATTCTGCAAGATATTGGCATACATAGGTTTCTTCTAAACAATCCCTGGAGTACAAATAATAAAGGCAAAATTAGACAAAGGCCAAAACATCAAACTAAAAAGCTTATGCACAGCAAATGAAACACTCAACATAAAAATACAACCAAACAAATATTTTTAAATTGTACATCAGATAAAGGATTAATATCCAGGATTTACAAAGACCTCCAGAAACTCCCGAGCAACAAATCAAGTTCAGAAATAGGTGGGCCTGGCACGGTAACCTAGTGGCTAAAGTCCTCACCTTGCATGCACAGGGACCCCATTTGCATGCCAGTTATAATCCCAGCGGCCCCACTTCCCTTGCAGCTCCCTGCCTGTGGCCTGGAAAAGCAGTTGAGAACAGTCCAAGGTCTTTGGACCCTGCACCTGCATGGGAACCCAGAAGAGGCTCCAGGTTCCTGGCTTTGGATTGTCTGAGCTCTGGCCGTTGTGGCTGCTGGGGGAGTGGATCATCAGACAGAAGATCTTCCTCTCTGTCTCTTCTCCTCTCTATATATCTAGCTTTCTAAAAAAAAATGAAACACATCTTTTTTAAAAAGGAAAAAGAAAAGAAATAACTAGGCAAAGAACATGCACAGGCATTTTTCAAAGGATGAAATACAAACGGCCAGTTGAAACATAAGAAAAATTTAGGTATTACTAGGCAGCAGAGAAATGCAAACAAAAACAGCAACAATGAGGTTTTACCACACTGTAGTTAAAATGACTATAATTCAAAAAGCAAAAAACAATAAACACTGGTGAAGATGTGGGGAAGAAAGAGAAAGAAAATGAGGCAGGAAGGAAAGCAATGGAGGGAAGTATCAGTATGCTCTTACAAGTGTATATATGAAACATGTTAAATGTACTGCCTTTATATAAATAAAAATTGCACGTAAAAATGGAATATGTTACATAGATACCAACTGAAAGGTGTCTCTGTGTTTATCAGTCATGGGAGAGCATCTGTAAGACCAAGTACTTAAAATAAATTCTCTTTTAGAGAGACAAAACCTTGCCCAAGGAATAACTGCTAGAAATTAAAATAAATAAATAAACAAACAAGAAAAACAACTGGACAGGCAGGACACTGTGGTAAAGTAGAGATGTAAGTAAACTAAGTTTCAAAAACTCCAGGGAGAGGGACAAGAAGCTAATGAACTCAGAAACTACAACTGAAAACAACAACCACCACCAATGTCAGGGTCAGGGCACATCTTTGAAGACAAAGGCTCTGAAGCTCCAGGAAAGGCTGGCTGAAGGAGAAGACCTGGAGCTAGGCTGTGCGCTGAGACAGAGAGGTGCAGACACACCCCAGTGCCACACACTCAGTGCCTCACAGAAGCGGCTGCAGAAGCCTGAAAGGTACTTACTCCCCACAGTCCAGAACTGCCCCGGTCACTTACACAGGATTAGGGAAAAGGAAGATACTCTCCAATTCCACACTAAATTATTGCCAGAAAGACAGATAAAAATGAGCCACAAAATATCCCAGCAAACAAAAACAAATCAGGAAAACACAGACACCAATAAGAATGTTCATGTTTCAAAAAAAATTCAGCTAAAACAAAATTTAAAACTATAGGTTTTTTACATTTTAGAAAAAAAGGCCCAGAAGAAATAAATGTGCTCATAAATAAAATGACATTTTAATTCACCTCCTTTAAGGTGAATATAATGTAAAATTTGTCAATACTCCAGAAGAATTAGAAAATAAATAAATAATGAACAGGACAGGCTTCAAACATACGTTATCTTTTAATTCCATCTTCTCATGAGCTTTTTCAAGCCCCTTCCTAGATTTCATGGAAACTGAGGGAGCAGCAGATGTAACAGAAGAGAAAACATAAAGGAAACCAAAGAAAAGTAGAGAAACGAATAATAATAATTTTAAAAATCTGATTAGGGACACCCATAAGAGCTCAACTGGCTAAGGCTTCAGCTCCTGAGTGTCAGCACAGTTGCTCCACCTGCCATCCATGCCCGTCACTGTGGCCTGAGAAAGCAGCGAGGACGGCCCAAAGCCGTGGGACCCTCACCCACATGGGAGACCTGGCTCCTGGCTTCAGAATGGCTCAGTTCCACCCACGAGGCCATTGGGGAGTGACCTAGCAGATTGAATATCTTTCTCTGTGTCTTTCCTTGTCTCTGTAAATCTACATTTCCAAAGAAAATAAATCTTTTTTAAAAAATCTGATTAAAATAAAATAAAGGCAAAAATGTTCCAACAAATGCATATACCATACGTAAAGCACCCCGAAATAATATTTAAACAATGAAGCAGGAGGGAAAAAAAACTCGAAAATAATTCACAGAATCATGCTTCAAGGGGCAGGCATTTAGTGCTTCCCATATCACAGTGTCTGGATTCAAATTCTAGCTCTGCTTCCAATCTAGCTTTCTGCTAATACAATGAGATTAAGCAAATCACGGTTCAAGTAATTGGTTTCCTGCCACTCATGTGGGAGACCAAGACAGAATCCCAGGCTCCTGGCTTCAGCCTGGCCCAGGCCTGGCAGCACTAGTCATTTAAGAAATAAACCAGTGGATGAAAAACTAGATAGTACTCTCTCTCTCTCTCTCTCTCTCTCTCCCTCTCTGTGTGTGTGTGTGTGTGTGTGTGTATATAAATATAATGAAAAGAAATGAAACTTTTTTAAAGCTTCAAGTAAAAGAATACACATATTCTCACAAAACAGGTAAGTACTTACTATACCTTGAAAAATTATTACAAAGTAATTAAAACCAACTTGAACCCTAGTAAGCAAACAAAATTTTGTATAAAGGGAAAATCAAGTTATTTGGGTGTCAAACAAGAATACCAGGTCACATATGAAGGACATAAAATCAAACTGACAAATTGATCCTAGGTATAGAGCAGCAATGATAGCTCCAGTGGTTGAATCCCTACCACTCATATAGGAGATGCTAGGAAATACAAAGCATGGATTTTACCTATATTCCATGATAAATACCTCAGTCACACATTTTCGAGCATGTAAAACTTCAGAGGTATTAAATCCATGAGTTGGGGAGGGGGGGGAATAACTACTGGACACTCCTAACACCAAACAAAAACCTCTTGGAATCAGCATTGTGGCAAAGTGCGATGCTGGCATGCCCTATGAGCACTTGGTTCAAGTACTGGCTGCTTCACTTCTGACCTGGTTCCCCACTAATGGCTTGGGACAGTAGATCCAAGTGCTTGGGTCCTGGCCACCCACATGAGAGACCTGGATGAAAGTCCTGGTCCAGCGCCCGGCAGCGTGGCCTGGCGGCTGGGGTCCTCGCCTTGAAGGCCCCTGGGTCCCATGTGGGTGCCGGTTCTGGTCCCGGCAGCTCCGCTTCCCATCCAGCTCCCTGCTTGTGGCCTGGGAAAGCAGTTGAGGACGGCCCAATGCATTGGGACCCTGCACCCGCGTGGGAGACCAGGAAGAGGTTCCTGGTTTCCAGCTTCGGATTGGCGCGCATCGGCCCGTTGCGGCTCACTTGGGGCGTGAATCATCGGGCGGGGGGTCTTCCTCTCTGTCTCTCCTCCTCTGTGTATATCTGGCTGTGGTAGGATGAGGAAATCTTAAAAAAAAAAAAAAAAAGGGAGGAAAAAAAAAAAAAAAAAAAGAAAGTCCTGGTCCAGGCTGGGCAGATGTATGGTAGATCTCTATCTGCCTCTGCCTTTCTAACTCTGACTTCCAAATAAACAAATCATATATATATATATATATATATATATATATATATATATATATATATACGCACATATGAATATATGTGTACCTGTATAGACAAATATTGTATACATATAAGGAACAAGGAGAATTAGAGATGAGGAGAGTAGAGGACGCAAAGGAAAAGGGTGAGGTAAGAGAAGAAAGTAAACAAAAGGACACAGGAGCTATCGCCATAGTCACGTAAACTTCTGCCTGCAGCATCAGTATCCCAGACGGGTAGCGACTCCACTTCCCATCCAGCTTCCTGCTCAGGCAAAACAACAGAGAATAGCCCAAGTGTTTAGGCCCCTGCCGCCCACATGGGAGGCACAGATGAACCTCCTGGCTCTTGACTTTGGACCTCTTCTGGACCAATTGTTGCTGTCATTTGGGGAACGAACCAGTGGATGACAAATCTCTATTTATCCTTAGCTCTCTATAACTCTGCTATTAAAACAAGAATAAACCTTTAAAAAGAAAACACACAGCGTAGTAACAGATGTTTATGCAACTTATTAAGTGTATATGCAACTGTGTACTGTGCCACATTTTTTCATGTAAGAAAGATATGAAATTGGACACATATTTATATTTTTGAAGGAAAAAAGCCAAGCCATTTTTTTATACTTGTAATAATGAAGAAAAAGCAGAGTTGCAGGGACAGAGATATAAATAAGACTAGTATAAATATTTTAATTGTAGCTTAAACAGTGAATCATATGAATTATATAAAAGTGAAACAAAATATTAAAACCTTCCAAAACTGAAAAAAAACTAAACTTAGAAAAATGGTGGAATACTGAGATAGAGAATAAAACTATTTTAGTTACTTTAAAAGTAGTCATTTAAAAGTATCTCCACTGTTTCTGCAACTCTGCCTTTCAAAATAAATAAATCTAATCTTAAAAAATAAAGGTAAATCCACAGTTAAAAATACTCGATAGCCATGAAGAGTTTCAAATAAATGTTTTTTTAAGCAGGCATCATGTTAGTAGCATTACTGACATCAATATTTGCAAATTATTTGCTCTATATTCTGAATAAAATACTTTTTGTTAAAGGTTTTAGGAGCCAAGATTTAAAGTCCAAGAGCAGGAATACAAATATGAAATAAAATTTTTAAAAATGTTTAGGGTTGAACTTGATTTCCACTCTGTTTAAAAATACCCATGTCCTAACTCTAACAACAACAACAAAAAACTAGATGCAATGGTAATTTCTAGTCTCCTGATTATCACTATTAAATCTCATTCCCACTAACAGAAATGAGGAGTTATAGAGGACTGGGTTATTAGAGGCCTAGAATAAGAAATGTACATTGACACAGTACATACAATATATTAGAATTTTAATTGCAACAAGTTGAATTTCTTAAGCACATAGAAACCCATTCATTCATAATTACCCTTATCTATGGGGAGCTTAAAAACAAAAGAACATCTAATTAATCATTTTGGTATCAAATCTATGCCAGAAAGATAGCAAAGAATTAAGATTCATCTTATATTTCTCTAATTTATGCTTGCACTCACAGGAATAATCAGCCCAGCCTGGCTTTTCCCTGATCTAGTCCACATGCAGCACACAGGTGTTGCAGCCTTGCTTAGTCTGGTCTGTCCCCATCCCAGCCCATGCTCTCCAGTGGGAGTAGCTGTCCGGCGAGGGGACCAGCCCCTTAATCCCCCTGCCAGCTCTGTCCCTCCCTTCCTGGATCTCACGTGTGCTGGTTGGGTGCTGCAGTCAAATCCAGTACAGGCAACCTCACCCTGGCATTCCATAATGTGTACTGGTTTTGTCGCAACCAAACCCGGCTCAACCCACACTCTGTTCTGGTGTTCGGATTTGCCAGTGGATGACATGAACTGATTCAGCCTGGTCTGCCCCTGACCTATGCCAAATGTGTGCCAGTGGGAAACTTTCCATGGCCTATTCTGGGCTGTTTCCTATCATGCTTCTTGCATAAATTAGAGTGGGTGAGGGATGTTTGGGCTTGGCCGCAGCATCAGCTGGCAGAAGCTGGCACTGGGGACTAATTCTGTCAAGTCAAATCACAGAACCACATAAAGAGTGCATAAACCAGAACTGAGAGAGAGCTGGGAGGGAAAAAGTGGGTTCCCCCTTCCTGGGTCACTAGTCCCATGGGAGGGCATGAAAACTAGGACGGGGGCTGAGGTGGCTAGACAGAGAGGCACTCAACAACATCCGTGAGGGCTGGATGGTTGAGTTGGTTAGATGGAACTAAGCTTTAATACCCATTGACAAGTACAAGAGCCAAATGGGATGGGGGACAAACTGGTCTACTGCTACAATACTGGCAAACCAGGGTAGGGGGTGGGCCTGATGGGGGTAATTGTGGGTCACCCCGACTAGGCTGCAGCTCCCACTGGTTGATGTAAGGGCTGAGTATGTGCTGGGCAGAACCAGACTGGACTGCAACACCCATTGGTTCCAGTGCAAATCGGGACTGAAAACAGAACCAACCCAGCAATTGCAACCACCAGCTGATCGGGGTGATGGACTGTGCCGGGCCCTGTGCTTGCTAGAACATACAAGAATCTGGTCTGGGAATACCTCAAAGTTTCTTTGGAGATCTCCCCAATCGAACTACTGGACTCAGAACTCTAACCAAGAAAAGACAGAAGACAGAACAGGTCAATCATTCATCTCAGCTATATGTTGGCAGCGAAATATGGGGCAAACGGAGACTTTATGATGGACCATATCAATCAGTGGACGACCTCGTCGAGCGAAACTGGCAGCGATTCATAACTGGAGAACTATTAAAACCACTTGAGCAAATATCTCAGAGCATGCCCCACATCCGGGACTTGGGGTGGGCGGGAAACCGGGTGGGGCTTCTCCCTCAATATCCCCCTTTACCTCAGATACATGATGGAAACAATATGGACATAATAGTATTACCCACTTCCCTATACCCCCTGAACCTTTTTTTTTAACTGCAATTAACTATGTAAAGATTGTCAACAACAATACAATAAAATAAAATAAAATAAAAGATTCATCTTATATTTCTTATACAAACTATATTTTAGGGCCACAAAATTATTGCTGCTACTAAATGTATAAAAATGTTAGAACTAGGAAAAATATTGCTGGAATCACAAATGAAATAAGTGATTCAGTCTTATTTCTTTAAGAAAAAAAGCATTAGTCAAACATCAAGGACAGAAATCAGGCTGTTACCACTTGAAACTACCCATCAATCTTACGTCACTCAGAGAGGGACAGCTGGTTGGTGGTTAAACACTGCCTGTAAGCAGGCAATGGGAATGATACAAAAACACATAGAGTGTGTTTGTGTTAATTTTTTTAAAGAATCTGAATTTATTAGACTTCAGAGCAAATTCGTCCTAGCTTACAAAAATTATGGGCAAAAGAATAGTAAGTTGAATCTGCAGAACACAGATGAAGCCTGAATATGGCTCACATTATAGCACAATTATTCAGCAACACAGCAACAGTATCGGGACATATGGGGAAGAACAGGGAACCGCTCTATACTTTAAAAGCATTAGCTGCTTAACAACTCTAACGCAACGTGTAGACCTTGTCTGAGCACTGATTCAAATAAACCAACTGGTCATACATTTCAAAAAGGCTCTTACTCTGTTAATTTGCATTTGATAAATACATATTGCCCTACCCATTTCATGAAATTTCATATTTCCCTGTCACTAAATTAAGAGTAAACACCATTCTGATAACAGTGCTTGTGAACATTAGAAGTCTTTCTTCTAAAATAAAGAAGATAAATATGTCCATTGTCAGTGTTTCTAATCAACATCATAGACCACAACCTACGCAATGTAGATTGATGGAAAGCAAGAGAGGTATTGTAGTAAAGGCAGAAGCAAAACGATCATTATTTGCAGATTATGTGAATTTCTTTTCTAAATATTTGTTTATTTATTTATTGGAAAGGCAGAGTTACAGAGAGAAACATACAAAGAACGAACGAAAGCTTCCATCTGTTGTTTTATTACCAAGATGGCCACAACAGCCAAGGTCAGGGTCAGGCTGAAATCAGGAGCCAGGAACTGCATTTGGGCTGCGATGTGGGTGGCAGGGACCCTGACAGTTGTGTCATCTTCTGCTTTTTTCCCAGGCACATTAAAAGAGACTCGATGAGAAGTGGAACAAGCCAGCATCCAAACTGCAACTCATATGGAGTGCGGTACCACAACACTGGGCCTGGGTCATGTGACTTCCTATTCAGAAACTTCATAAGCAAATACTGCAGTTAGGATGTAACTGAGTACTGACAAGGGTATATTGAAGCTAGCTAATGGACCATAAAGAGAAGCCCACTAAGAATCTGTACATATGTGGAGTTCTTATCTGTGATAAGGCACCACAGTAGATCAGTACAACTGACTTCTATACAGAAAGAAAATCTCAAGTCATATTTCACATACTTCACACATGGCAAAAAGTCCATTCTAAATGGTTTTAATATCTAAATGTGAAAGACTGCAACACAGAACTTTAAAAATACAGAATCTTTAAAGATTTATGTATTTGAATGGACAACACAGAGAAGAGAGAGAGATTGATCTTGCCTCCATTGGTTCACTCCCAAATGGCACTGGGTCGGGTTACAACCAGGAGCCAGGAACTTCACCCTTATCGCTGACATGAGTGGAAGAGACTCATGTACTTGAGCCATTTTCAGCTGATTTCCCAGGAACTTTAACAGGAAGCTAGATTGGAAGTGGAATACCCAGGACTCAACCAGCATTCTGATTTGTGATGTGAGTATAGCAAGAAGTGGCTTAACCCATTGTGCTATAACACCAGACCCTAGAATAACTTTAGGGCTTCAGTATACAGAAGGAGATAAAAATAGCTCTAAATAAATGATAAATTCAATGACATTAAGGTTAAGAGTTTCTGTTCACACAAAGAACATCAAAAAGAAAGTGAAAAGGGATGCCACAAATGGAAAAGTATACTTGCAGTAGTCAAAGGGCACTTAATTATTATTCTTAATGAGTTATTAATTTAAAACAAAAAGCCTAACAGCTGGAAAGACACACCAGAAAGAAATAAACAGGCATGTCTTGGAAAAGGAAACACAAGTAGTCCCAGAATCTTTTTAGTATGCTGTGATAAATATGAATAAGAACTCATATAACTTCTTGTTAAGAGTATACACTGCACAACCACTTTGTAAAAAACAAATTGATATCATCTTGATGATGAACACAAATATATATTGTACAATAATGTCAAGAACATTACCCAGTACAATTCTTGCATATGTGCACCAAGGACCCTAAACGTAATTCTCCAAAACAGATCTTGTTCACAAAAAGCAAGCAATCAGGATCAAGTGAAAATCTATATGTGGGGAAATATATAACAAGCTGTGGTATATTTCCACAATGGATTATCATACAGCAACGAACATACATACATACACCATAACTAGACATACGTGAATAAATCTTTTAAAATATAATATTGAGTAGAAGAGAAATGCAAAGATATAACAACATGGAAAAACATATTGTTCAGAAATACATATATTTTTATACTCAAAATGAAAACCAAAGAAATGAAACACAGCTTTCAAAAATGCAGTTACCATCTGCAGGGCAAGAAAAGACTGGGATTAAAAGGAGCACAGGGCACTTGAACAGCATGGGGGAGGTTCTTAGGCAGGGTGTGGATTCATGAATGTCAGCTTAGCTATTTGGCTTTGCAAATGACATTTTTCTATTTTGAAGCATTAATATATCATTTGCACACACAGGTTCCCTACAAGTAGATACTACTATATATAGCAAAATATATAAGATGTAGGAACCCTGGTGAATTATCACTTTCACAAACAGGTCACTAGTGCAAATTCGAGGTCTTCTTTCACCAATGTAAACATCAGAGGGTTCTCAAATAAAGTCTGCAATAATTATAGACAACATCAAGAAACAGCTTCTGCTTGGGGAGATGCGTTCATGCCAATTCGCATATACAATTTTCAAATTTAGGCAAGTAAACCAACTTGAGGGGATTTGATTCTCAGAGAAACTAACGAAACTATTTCATTTCTCATGAAATAAAAAAGATTATTTTTAAAAAATTTAAATTGGCCTCATACTTGGAAGGCCAAGCCAATTGTTAAAACATTTGGCTTTAAACCATGCCTCAAATGTTGCAGAAATGGAAGGAAGCCTGAAGCAATAGAAGTTCTCAGTTGTAAGTTAAAACCAGTATCAATGCTCTCCCAATGTGTCTTAGTAATTAGGAGCTGGCAAGGCCCCCTTCAAGTCTGCTGCTTACCATCTGTGATATCTTCTGTCAGCCAGTCCTTAACTCCTTCGTAAGAAAATGACTATTCTACTAAATAGAGTTTGAACTACTGACTACTGAATTAAGCACCACTGCTACAAGTGGAAATCACATTTCTTGGTTCTTGGCTTCTGTGAAGAAAGGGACCAGAGAGGTGTATAAAAGAGATGACTAACCTGATGGTAAACAGACAAAACTGGGTCTTTGGCATGTTTGACTTCTGCAGGGAAGATGCACTTGCAAGTGATACACAGGCCTCTTCAAACCTGGTTTCATGTGCACATTTTCATAATAACAATTTAAAAATTTAAAAAGCATTTAGTCATCAATACAGAAATCTGTAAAATTACAAATATTTTTGCTAATTATTAAGATAAGTTAAAATATAAAAATGAAAGTACAGATGCCAGTGATCACACCAACAGTCCTTACAAAGTTAGTACAGTTAGTACAAACTTGGAAATCGCTATGTGTGCTGAAAACAGGGACTCTTTGAGCTCAATTGGAAGCTCAATGGACTGAAGCCAGTTGCCTGTGTCTTCAACTGTGAAGGCAAATAAGGAAATTAAAGAACATGCATAAAATTCTGGCACTGTATATTGAAAGTCTACGGTGTATAATCATGCCTACAAAGAAGAATGAAAACAGAGACTTTCTATATATTTTAGCTCTCTTATCAAATGACACCAGTAGTGGTTGTGACAGTACCTATCATTATCACATGCCACGTGTGAGGTTAGATACTCTTTTTGCCTTTCTGGCTGAGCCCTCTCAGTTTCTTTCTCTTCCAAGTGATCCTTCACTGCTGGAGCTCAAATAAGATCTGCTCTTTCTTCATATGATCACATCCATTCCTGAGGCTTTACATACTATCTACATAGTAATGATTCCCAAACGTCTATCATCAGTATCAATATCTCCACTGAGCTCTAAATCTTGGATTCAAATGCCTACTTGCTATTTTCACATGCACATTTAATAACTTATATGTATGTCACACTTATGACTAAAATGGAACTCTTGCTTTCTGTATACTGTACCTTTAGACCTTTCCTCACCTATGAATAACTAGTAGTTGTTCAAGCCAAGGTGTTAGAATTATAATTTATTTATTCCTTTTAATCCTGTTGAGCATTCTCCAAGCCATGAGTAAACTTGTGGGCTCTTACCTCTAAAATACATGCAGACTTACCTACCTGACTCCATCTCCGTTACAACTATCATGTACAAGACACCATCTTTTCTCACTTGGGTCTGTTAGAGTGGGCTTTAAACTAATCTTCCTACCTCATTCTTATTCTTACTCATGTCAGAATAACGCAAATGTGACCACTGATAACATTGACAACAGCAAGTTTCATGAGTTTATACGAACAAGACAAAATAGTAAGGACTTAACTATAAAGGGTAATATCTGAGGTGTTCATGTTCATATACTCAGTGCAACGAGGATACTGGGAACACTGAATGTTCACTTACTTTTCTTCTCATATACAAAGTGTCAGGCTGCCTAAAACCTTTTTGATGTATATTCTTTTTTTCCAGGTTACTTTTAATAATAATATTTCACATGGTGGTGGGGGGGATAGGAGGAAAGGAAACAAGATACCAGGAAACAGGTATGCATTTAAAATTTCTCTTAGCCCTTCACCCAGCCAAGGACAGTCATAACCACAGATTAACCACCCTTGAAATATCTAGTGACACAAGTGAGAAAGGAGTTACATTCTTCCTATGCTCTATAAGGCAGAACTTGGATCAGAAACAGTGTTATGCATCCTCCCTAAACAGAATGGATCCTTTTAGCTGAAGAACAAGAAAGCCATCTTATATTACATTCCTTTTCCAGTGAAAACCTCCCAACCATTGCTACACTTCAATGATTCTGATGGATATTGTGAATAAAAATTACCACAAATCACCAACCATGGTCCTTTTTGGTAGTACTGGTAAGCCATTTCTTGATAGCTCAGCACAGGAGCCTTAGGTTTTGGAGAACTCTAATGGCCTGAAACCATTCTAAAATTAATTAATAGAATATTTTTGGAGACATGCAGCCAAGACAGCATGGGAGTATCTTCAGAGACGGAGGCAAGGAAGCATGACTGGGAGAAACAGTAACTCAGAGTTACTGTTGTCCAGCCTCTGTTCTCAAAATGCTCGCTGACCTCCCTTGCAAAGCAATGAACTTTCACCCTGTCAAGTCCTGTTGCCTGCCTGCGGTATGAGAGAGAACCTGGAGTGGCTGTTTTACACTGATGACCCAATATCACTGTCACGTAGAGACAGCTCGTTCAACTGGAAATCTCACAGAAGTGCTTTCCAGCATCCTGAAACAAGTGGAGGGCAAACCCCACTGCTGAAGCAGCCCCTGAGACCTCTGTAAACAAAAATCCTCCCTTATTTTTTTTCCCATCTGAAAATAATCAGACAAGGAAGGGAAGCAGAAGCCATTATGTGGACAACCTGGCTGGATACTAGTTATAAATACTTTTTTTTTAATTATAGATACGTTTAAGCGTGAATGTTTTAAAAGTCTGAACAAATAATATCAAATAAAATTGATCATTTTAGGTAAAAGACTGGAGAAAATTATATACTAAACCATAAATGTGATAATGGAGGTGAAGTCTTTAGCTAGCTTACAAAAATTAGCAACCTCTACCTCCCCAAAGCTAAACCTGACAAGTAAATGGCCAA
This sequence comes from Ochotona princeps, assembly GCF_030435755.1. NCBI lineage: Eukaryota > Metazoa > Chordata > Mammalia > Lagomorpha > Ochotonidae > Ochotona > Ochotona princeps. The sequence continues at coordinate 17,420,254 of NC_080834.1, read as the reverse complement.
AAGTGATTCAGAATTTCTAGATATTGGGACTTAGGCTCAAAATAAGTGGCACAGTATGGAACAGAGAATACTGCATGCAATTAACTTTAAACAGTATACTACATTTTTTCAGAGACTGTATGCAGGAAGACAGCTCATCCCTCCTTTTCATCCCTTGAAAATTCTGCTGCCTAAAGCCAGACAACTGGAATAATATATCTTTCAGTACTATTGTTTGGGTCTGCTAACATTTACCTTCAGTTCTACATCACAGTATCATCATCTCTTTAGAGCACATTTTAATCTACAAGTAAGCACAGGAATTCAAGTCAAAATTCAACAGAGAGTGGTGCTATCATATCCTAAAGCTAAGCTTCAGTGATAATTGGATGAACCGACTGGCTTAGGATCTATTCACATATGCCCCAGGCCTAGGTAAGCCTGTACTATCCCACATTTCTACCCAGTTGCTGGCAGAAGTTCATGATCCCTCATAAGTTATTTCTCAAAGCACCTAAGTGTTGAAGAGTCAAGGAAAACAGTGACACAAAAAAATGCATATTCACAGTGATACCTATTAATATCTATTAACTTGTTTTCAACACTGACATTCCAACTAACCTTCTTCCCCATTGTAACTCTGAACTGTATTCAGAGAAACTAATGGCCTCCACAGAGTAAATGGAAGAAGGCAAGTTTGGGTTCATAATGCTGGACTGTTCATAGTCCTTAATTCACTGTTAGCCACACCCAGTTGTCCCTCCCCTTGGCCAGCATGACTCCATGCTCTTCTGAAATTTCCCCCATATCTTTCCTCTATTTTGGTGGCTTCTTGTATTCCACTTCTCTTGAATATTCTCTTTTCTTCTGAAGCTCGTTCTTGTTTTGTCCTTGGTGATCTCACCGTACTCCCATGCTACGATCTGTGAGATTTGTCATGTAATGAAAGAGAAATCTGCTATTGATTTTTTTCTGTAATTTATCACAATAAGCCCTTTGTGTTAAAGGAAAATGAAAAAAAAATGCAATTCAAACCCCCCATCTTCCTCTGCATCTCACCTTGACCTATTGATAGGAAAGACTGAGTGTTCTCTTCTTTTACCATTTGAACTTTAAACTCAGAAGCGGTGTGGATTCCTGTAGACAAGGACAATCTAGGAGTAAGGCAATTGATATGAAAAGGAATATGGAGAAGAAAGAGGCAGTGCAGGGAGAGGGCTGAGCTGAGCAGAATGATTAACTATGATTGATGAATATGAGACATAGCAGATGATGAATTTGAGAGGAAAAACATCTTTGTCTACTCAAAACCCCATTGCTAAATCTAGCCACCCACCTCAGATGTTTTCTAAGAAACAGTCTGATCCTATTAATAAATTAGATAGTACCTGAAATGAGTTCAAGAGATATTATTCTGATATACTTGTACAGGTTCATAAATAAGGACTAATGAGTATTCATTATCACATGTACTCTAGTAGCATAAAGAATTAATTAATCTTCAGATGGTAGGCATTTCACTTCTTGTTCAGTAATAGGATTAGATCCACTGTCTTTATTATGAAAAAGTAATATTGATATAAAAGTAATTTAGCAAATTAATACAAATGAAATTTTTCTTTTTTCCTCTTTGTAACAAGCCTTAGAAATCTTTAAAGGGTTGAGGCATGAGAATGGTATAATCAACACTCAATTCCTCCTTTGTTTACAGAACAAAGGCTCAGCTCAACACAAAATAGTGAGTTTGTAACTCTTCACTGCTATCTTTCCTTGAACTCTAATGACCCACAGATGAAATACAATATAAAAATTGGAAAGGCTACTTGGTAAAGTATCAATAACATTATTATATAATATTTGGCTATCAAAGCTGGAATACCTCATCCTTCTAGAAAGAAAACCAGAAAATAGTTAAATGTAGGAAACTCTAGTTTGAAAGGCAGTAGTTTCTTCTGATTTTTTAAATTTCAATTGTGTTGATTGCAAAGTGTCCTTTTTATGTCTAATTTGATATTTGTCTTTTCTCTCTTTTATTACTTTGTTAGTCTGGCAAAGGGGTTTGTCTATTTTGTATATTTTCTCAAAAAAATGCTTGTCGTTTTACTGGAATTTCTCTCTCTCTTATTTTCAATTTCATTTATTTCTGCTTGGATCTTTATTGTTTCCTGCGTTTTGCTAAGTTTGGGTTTGGTTTTCAGACTGAACCTTTACAATATAAACACAGGGCCCAGCCTCTTGTCTAGCTCCATTAGTCGGACAAGTCCTGGCCTGACCTTACTTCAAAAGGAATTCATTAAACTGAGAAAGAGGCACACTTGACATACGATATTCTAATTATAAAGGATTTATCTGCATCCCCAATAGACAAGAATCTTGATGGCCAGAATCATCTTGGAGAGGTTTGTGTAAGGAAATTCCACATCCAGGTAGAATTTAATAGCCACCTACATATAACCCCTAGACCAATGAATCCCCCCAGCCATCATAAACATTTCCCAAAGCGGATAACATCATGGAGCAGCCAAACACTACAAGCACCGCCCCAACTAAGAATTTGGGCATAAGCTGATCGCCTCTTGGGGAACCTGATTTGTGGCCTGACACAATGTGTATCCTAGAAGACATTCCAGGAGCCGATGAGAACAATGTGTATTGTGTAGCTGCTGAGTAGAATGGCCCATAAATGTTTGTTAGGTCCATTTGCTCAATGGTATGTTTCAACTCCAATGCATCATTCTTGATTGTCGACCTGGTTGATCTGTTTATATTGACAACTGGTGTATTGAAGTGCCCCCACTGTTACTGCATTTAGAGTCTATGTCTCTGCTTAAGTTCACTAGTATTTGCTGTAAATATCTGGGTAGTCTGTGTTGGTTGCATATTATGATTGTTACTTCTTCTTTCTGAATTGACCTTTTATCAATATATAGTATCGAGTGTGTTATCATACCTGTTCTTGGACTAGAAAAAAAAAGGGTTTAGCCCCCAAGAAAAAAAATGCATAACACCTGAAAATTAATTTTCCCTATAAAACTTAGTTCCATTACTCAGCTCATCACACATCAAGACAACCTACAGTCACCAAAATCAGGCTTCTACTAACTTTTCACATCTTAAAAGCTGATATTTCCTCAGTACCCACAATGACACTCCTTCCTATTCCATCTGGTCCCCAGCTAACAGTAATAATATGTGAATAATCCTATCACTAGCAGCAGTCACAACTATCAAAACCTTCACTCAGGTGAAGATGTTTATAAAATACGCACCGGTTTTGGTGTTCCCACCACACTGGTTTTGGTGTTCATATGCAGGAATAACTCCTCTCATAAAAGTACCTGCCACAAGTAGCCTAAGCCTGACTTTCAGAGAATGAGAGGGCCACACTTCACTATACTATATAAATGAGCCAAAGACAGCCACTGTGGATTGACTATGAATTTTCTACTATTCAGTGTAATGTGAGATCCTGCCAGCTCCATATTCTAATTTTTTACTCATTTCAATCATTTAAAAAATAATATAAACAAGTATATTTTTGGCTATTGAGAGAATCTGCTTTGTAGATACCTGGAAACATCACCCAACAGCTATTGGCTATTGGTAACAGATGACCCTGTAGTGGTCAGATTCCAAGTTGCTGCTGCCCTTCAGGACTCTGATCCAGAGACGTCTCATGTTGCTGCTGAGGCACACCACTACTGGACTCTTCTTCCCCTTGTGGTTGGTGGCCCCCTTAAGCCTCAGGATGGTCTTATGATATTAAGACTTCCTCTCTCTGTCACTTACACATCTACCTTTTCCCTAGATTTTAGCCTCAAATCCCTAAGGGTGCCAGGCATGCACCATTATTCTATATAGTGATTTAACTCTGTGAAATAGCCTGCTGACCATAGAATATCCAAACAGCATGTCAGGCAAGATAAGGCCCCTGTCACAAAACCTTATTCTCTAAGTTGAGAGGGTTAAGAAACTTACTGACAAGAATACTAAGTAGCCCCTCTTCCCTAAGTTTTGGAAACCTACACAGTTGCACCGTATGTTAGAAGGATGAAGTTCCTGTACTTTATTAAGTCCTGACTCTTCCTCTGAAAAATGGGGATGATATCAATTTGGACATGAGGCCATTAATGGCATGGAATAACTTAAGACTCTCCTAATGTGTGGTGTCACATTTTACTTTATAATAAATATGCTTTATAAACATCTTTCCTCCCTAAAGATACTAACAAACAGATGCAAAATGAGCGGAGCCTTCTTAGTGTTCAGCTTTTTCTCCTTTCCAGAGCTTACCACAATAAAAATTAAATAACTAATTCTATAATTGTTTGGGGTCTGTCTTTCCCCATGAAAGACTAACATTTATCTTGTTTCTGGATACAATCGGCACAAAATTCTTGTGGAAGAAATGGTTGAGTGAAAGGTATAGTAAAGACAAAAAAATGGTGTTGGATCTGAGCGAGGAGACTGATCAACGCAGAATGGTGTGCACAGAGACCTTGCTTTGTTTTGTGTTGCTGAAACCAAATACACACTAGTGGTTTCTTTATCAGAAAGAGGGGTTTATTTTGGCCCATGATTTTGCAGACTGCAAAGACCGAGCATGGGTTGCACATCAGGAGAGAGCTTTGTTGTCTCATAACAAGACAGAGAGCACACGTGATGGGAGCATGTGCAACAGTGGCGCGTGGCAAAAGCAGGAGGAGGCCAAACCCACGGGGTAGCCTTGGTTCATAACAGCCTGTGATCCAGGAGCCAGCCCAGGCCTGCAAGACTTTACTCACTGATGTTAGATATGCATTACTCTTGTCTTCATTTCTTTTTTAAAGATTTATATATTTTTATTGGAAAGTCAAATACACAAAAAGGAGAAGAAACAGAGAGGAAGATCTTTCGACCAATGATTCACTCCCCAAGTGGTCACAACAGCTGGAGCTGCACCAATCAGAAGTCAGGAGCCAGGAGCCTTTTCTTAGTCTCCCATGCAGGTGCAGGGTCCCAAGGTCTTAGGCCGTTCTCAACTCCTTTCCCAGGCCACAAGCAGGGAGCTGGATGGGAAGTGGGGTTACCAGGAAATGAACCAGTGCTATATGGGATCCCGGCTTGTGCAAGGTGAAGACTTTAGCCACTAGGCTACCGTGCCAGGCCTGCATTACTCTTTTTCAACGGTGTGCTCTATGACCTACTGACTTCCTGCTACCTCAATATTGTGATCTTGAGGGTCAAGCTTTTGGAGACAAGCCAGATCCAAAGCACAACAGAGGGCTTTATGAACGACTGAGGCTTTTCTGAGCTCTCTTTAAGGTTGGTTAGCATTTATACCCATGACAAAGGTATATGCTAAGGCATGAAGTTAGAAATGTCTACTGTGGCCAGAGAGCAAAGCCTGACTAAGAACAACTTTCCAAAGAAAATCATTAATAACAAGGTTAAGAAGATAGGTCAGAACTGACACTTGAAGGCCATTCTTTCCAAATACACCCATCACCAAGGAATTAAGTAAAATCCAGTGAAACGGGGTATTTGTGAGGCCTGGGATCACACTGCCAAGGCCTGCCCAACTCCCTATTTTTCTTTCTGCTCATATTGTAAAGCAGGAAACATCAGAATTCATGTCCTCAGACTAAGTCACAATGCCACAATTCACTATATTAATTGCATTAACTGAATATACTGGAAAGAAATTAATCTTAATTGCTAGATGCCTTAGTGTTTTGTTTAATAGGCACTTTCTACTTTCAGCACTTTAAAACTTACCAGGGCTTTCAACAGTCAAATGGTGGAAACAAAGATGCAAAAATCAAATACATTTCCATACCTCTACGCTGATCTCAAAATGGTTGCATCTCTGAATTCAGATACCATCTGAGATCATAAAAGAACAGTTACTCTGAAATGTAAAACATCCAGATCTCCTCTGAGACTTAATGATGTGGTATACCATTAAATAGTAACATAATCACTGATTCTTTCCAACCAAAGCATGAAATAGGTCCTTAAGTCAGCAGGAGGCATAATACCCAGCACATTATTTTTCAACAGGAAAAAAAAAAAGGTCTATTGCTGATCTTTAGGCAAACTGTCACTTCTGATGGCTGCTGCTCTGAATAGCAATAGTTTTACAACACGTTTTCTAGGGAGACTTCTACCAGAGCAGAAATACTAGTTGATTCATCAGCTAGATATGAAGTAGCTCAAGGACACAAAGGAGGAACATGTGTGAGAAAAGACATAGAGAAGGGAACTGAGGCCCCCGTGTAGGAGAGCCCCATGATGTGTAAACCAAAATGATGCCTCAGTTTTCACAGGTGACATTCAACTGGGCTCCTGGTGTCAGGTCAAAGGACTTGAGAGACAAGGAAAACTGATTCAGACACGAAGATCATACACTTTACTGTGTCATGAGTTTAAAAGTCCTTGTCTTTCTGATCCAGGCACCTTCAGTCTTGTACTAGCATGCACACGTGAAACCCAGACAAGCTGAACCTTCAGTTTGGATCCTGTATGGCCAATTGGATCTAAAATTCAAAATGGGAGTAAGTAGCCATTTGTGGACTAGAAGTTAAGTACAAACTATTCTGCTCTCCCTCTGAGTCCCCTGGAAAAACCACAAGCTGAACTTCATAGCCCCTGCCCAGAAAGATGCCCATTTCAGCTAGTGAGATAAACAACCTTTGAAAGTATTATTTTATCACCGGGGCCTGAGTGAACTGTGACCTACACTCAGATTGATTAATTATATTTGAGAGAGAACACACGTGAGCAAGCTCCTTTCCACCAGTTCACTCCCTAAATACCCACACGGGGCTGAAGTTAGGAGTCCGGAACTAAATTCCGGTCTCCTCAGGTGGGTAATAGGGACCAGTCATTTGAGCCATCCTTCCTGCCTCCCACGTGTGCATTCACAGGAAGCTGCAGTCAGGAAGCAAACCAGAATCAAACCCAGGTGCTCTGATATGGGGTGGTGACATCTTAGACACCAGGCTGAACTCCTACTCCCTGCTGTCACTTTTAAAACAACCGATCAAAACAGAGTGTGTCCCTGCAAACCTGCAGCCCCCATTTGTAGAGTGGACCAGAAGTAGAAAGCCAAGAGGGAACTTACTGAAAACAAAAGCAGCAAAAGGCAAAGTGCTTCCATTTTGATCAAAGGCTGCTTCTCCCTGGTTTGCAAACTCGCTGCTGAAATAAAACCTGCTTGTTTGTCCAAAGTTCTTTCCTAGTGGAGGTTTGGCTGGCACATAAAACTACAGCAACATAGGATAAAAATTCTCAAGAGCCTTCTGGTTTTTGACAAATAGCAAGCAAATGGGTAAAAGTTACAGCTTTTGTAACATGCCAGCACCTCTTTTCTATCAAAATATTTTGTGTCTGAATCTTCAAGTTAATGTCCTGGTTCGGCCGTAGGACTCCTGAACATGCATAACAAACATGTCCTGGTTTTGTTTTAACTAAAGGATTTACCAAGACAATGTTTGATGATTTAATTTCACTTCTGTCTCCATCCCAGAGCAGCTGTTGGGGAACAGCTCATGTGGGATGGTGGCTACCATCTTCCCTTGTAAGTACTATCTTTATAAAAAAAAGTGTTTTAATTGTACAGATTTATGGGCTGTTTGGTGAAAATTCAACATATGCACTTAGTGTTTGGTGTACAAACCAGCTTTGTCGGCATTTCCTTCCACCTAATCTTTCCAAAGTTCTTTTAACTAACAATAATTATACACATTGATCGGGTGCACTTAGATCTTTCAACAAGTGTATACAATGAACACTTGTTAAATCAGAGCAATTCCTGTTTCTCTCTCCTTAATGTTACTTCACATTTGGATATTTGAGTTCCTTTTTTCTATTTGTTCATAAGCTATAACAAGGGTTATTGAGAACTAGAGGCACCCCCGTGTGCTATAGAATACTAGAACCTATCCCTTTGTTTCAACTGAAAAGTCTTAAATGAGGTACTAGACAAAGGTTATTCATTAATAAAGAGTATTTTTATTAAGTATTACATACTTACTAATTATAAACTCTCATTTTTATTTAAAAGATGAGCATAAAAATAAAAATATGAAGGCATATGCCCAAAATGTTAACAGTTCTCTATATTAATTATTTTAATATGAACATGAATCATATTGTGTAGTGTTTGAAAGTAAAATCATAGCTTCAAAGTGAGTGTTCAGTGTAACACTTGACACATCTGCTTTCCATGTCAGAATGACTAGGTTCATTTCCTAACACCATTTCTCACCAGTGCAGACCCTGGGAAGTGGCAATAATGGCTGAAATAGTTGAGTTCTTGCCATCCATCTGGGAATCCTAGATTGCTTTCCTAGTTCCTAGTTCGTAGCTCCTACCTCTCACCGTAACTCAGCCCTTGCCACTGGGGAATGAGCCAGGGAAAGGGAACTCTGTTCAACTGTGTATCTCCATTCAGCCTCTCAAATGAAAAACTCCCTTCTCACTCCAAACCACCCACACCAGTGCCCCGATGTCAACATGTAAAACATCCTGCCAATGCCCTCACCACCTGCTGCTTCTACTCCTTTCCCTTCTCTCCTTGTCCAGAATATGGAGAAAGCAACCCACAAGGAACTAAGTATTAAAGTAATATATGGTTATTCAAATTAGTTTAGCCGATATAACCTTAGCAATACCCTTGTTATGATGCATATAAAGAGTTTTTTCCAATCCTAAATGTAGATAAAAGATTCAATTTAAAACATCCTGTATTTCGTTGAAGTCAGAACAATGATAGCACCTGTAAATTCCCTAAGGTAAGACCAGAAAGGCACTGAGTGATATATAATAGCAGCTCCCAAGAAGAGAGTAAAAAGCCATTTATGAAATCATATCATGTAGGAAGACTAATGTGTCTATTAAAAGCAAAAATGTGAACTCCAGGTCCTCTCATCGGGGACTGATTTAAATGAAGTTGTGCTAAATTAGCTATAGAAGAAGACTGAGGGAGAAGGCTAATAACAAAGCCATACAGAACAGCATACTCTTGGTTGGAATAATTTATGTAGTATGACTTCAGTACAAAACAGGAGGGAAAACAGGTTAAATAATAGTTTTCAAGGGTGTTGCTGTATGTGTTCCCCCTATTTCACAGGTGCACGTATGTGCATGCACACACACACACACTCACACACCTTTTAACCTTAAAACAATTAAGCAAGAGCATATTTAATGGAATGGAAGTAATTTTTTTATTGACCAGGAAAGACATAATTCTCCTCTGTACAGCAAAACAAAAACATGTTAATGCAGCACCTCTTTTCAGCTTTTACAGTAAAAAAAAGCTCAAAGATTCACAGATAACAAAAAACACACACCAAAAGGCACAAAAGCCTAAGAAAAGCAAGGTCTAACTAGGCAGCAGCAACAGAAGGTAGAGAAGGCACCAAGGGTACTGTGCTGGAAGCAGGGAGCAGCGTTGAGAGTTTGCAAGCCATCAGGCTTAGCTGAGCAGCTGTTTCTTGGCTACCAGGGGATCTGGGTGCCATGAAGGCCTGCCTATCAGTGAGGGAAATGTTCCTGCATGGCAGGTTGGTATACTCTGCTCAAGTCTCTGTTCTCTTTCTCCTCACAGCTCTGGAAAATTAAAAACAAAGGCAAAGAGAGCAAAGCAAGTGAGGGGGGCAGAGGAGGGTCTATTCTGAACTGATTACCCATCAAGCACACAGCTTCTGCTCTGGCTTTGTGGCAGAAACCATAAAAGCATGACTGGTTAATGTGCTTTTGGGAGCAGGGAGAATATTACCTAGTAACAGCCTGGGACATTACAAAGAAGAGAGTCAATGCCATCTGAATAGGCTATCAACAATAAATCATTTTGCATTCATTCAGTTAATAAATGCTTACTAAGAGATTACTGTGTGTGGATACTATTCCAAGTGCTGAGGATACAGCCTTAAAGAAGATGAAAAAGGTCCACCTACTTATGAAGCTTACATTAAAAAAAAAAGATAGAGACAAAAGTTAGAAATACAAAAATGTAGGTAGTTTAGGACAGACAAGATAAAATGATGGGGCAGGTCTGAGGTGACTGGGCAGGGATGGGAGCGAGGGACAGGGAGACTGGTAGCTATTCAGGGACGTCTAGATGAACTTACATTATCCAGCTGGATTTCAGCAAGGCCAACCTTGATCAGCCTGCTAAGTGTGAATTATGGAGTATGCTGCCTATGATGGACACATCCACATGCTCACTCACACCAAGAGGAGCTGGACACAGCTGCCTCATGCCACACACTGTAAGGAGTGCTAGAGACACAGCGTAAGCAAAAGGAACACACTGTCTCTCCCTGGAGGCTTATACATATGAGATGGGCATTCATCAAATAAACAGCCCAAGAACCAGAAGGGTCCAACTGGTGACAACTGAAGAAGAGCAAGGAATGAAACTATAACTTTTACTGAATAGCAATGCACAGTGTGCTCTAGTTATCAAATCATCCACACTCTGGTGCTTTCTGTATCCCTTGGAAAATGTCCCCAAGGCTTGAAAGCATCATGGAGAGTGAAGGGAGCCAGGTGGGGTGTGGTGGTGATGGAATTCTCTGGCTCATAGACCAGCAAGGCCTCTTAGATTAATAACACCAAAACCTATGCCCATTCTTATGGAAGGCAACTGAAGCCCCGAGAGGTTATGCAAGTTGTCCAAGGTTACAGAATAAGGTAGTAGGGAATCCACATATAGAACTTCCATCTACTTATCAATGAAGCACTTACATTAATCTTACATTCTCAGTGGGTTTGGGGGAGGCCATATGTGCATTCCTAAAATGTAGTTAAAAATAGAGGCAAGGAGCACCAGATTAGGCTGCCATCTCCGATGCTAGCATCCCATATGGGCACCAGTGTAAGCTCTGGCTGCTCCACTTCCGATCCAGCTAGCTGCTAATGTACCTTGGAAAGCAGCAGAGGTCCCTTTCCCCATGTGGGAGACCAAGTTGCAGTTTCTAGCTCCTGGCTTCAGCCTGGCCCAGCCCCAGACATTGTGGCCATTTAGGTAGTGACCCAGTGGATGGAAGGTCTCTCTCACTTTTTCTCTGCTCTCTGTAACTGCCTTTCAAACAAATAAGTAAAATCTGTAAAATTAAGTGAAAATTTGATGGAAAAAAAGAAGGAATTTGAAGCTAGAATTTGCTACCAGACTCAGAAATATTCCAAAATGCCTATAAGCCTTCTACAAAACAATTCTGGATTTAATATAAAAACAAAGTCAACCTCCAGACACAGCAGACGTGAAATCCCCCTGTTAGGAGAGGGATTTGCTGAGGCTCATTAATTCTGAACAGGACTTTCTTGGTTTTTTTTTTTCTTGCCTGTACTTTTCTGGGCGCTGAGCCCAGTTTCTAGAGACTCCTGGGCCCAGGCATGTGGAGTGCAGCTGCTGTCAGGCTGCTGGTTGCTGCCATCCCACAGCTGAAAAAAAAAAATGAAGATAAACCACCGCTTATTTCTAAGTGTAAACCTTTTAGTGACTTGGAATGGTGATTCTGTAAATAGCTGGAGTGTTCTAAGTGGTGACTTATCTTCATTCTTCTGCCCAGAGCTGTCAGTGCAGCCTGTTTGGAGTGAGCAGGAGCTCCAGCTAAAAGAGGGGTTCCTTGGGAAAAACTGAGGCTGAACAGAAGAACTAATACAACAAATGGTTTGGAGTCACTGCTGCACCCTCAAAGGAGGCTTCCTTCCACACATACTAAAAAGATAAAAAGGGAGGTACTTACTCCACATCTGCTTGATAATCCCTTTAAAAACTGTAGGTAAATAACCTTGACATTCACTCATAAGGATTGGATACTGTGCTCTTTCTTTCTTTCACATCAGTAGTCAGTTACTCAAGCTCAGCTTCATTGATCATAGGGCAGGGTGCTTTTTGATGAGAATGATAGCACTGAACTCTGCTTTCACTAAGAGGTTCTTCAGAGAAACAAAAGGGGGTGTGGTGGGAGGAAAGTGGGAAGCAAGCATTTTAGCCTCCCAATAAAGATACCATCAGCCCGTAGTGTGCTCTGAAGATAAACCAGAATATTCCTCATCCCACACTGTGCCTATGTTCCATTTCCAGCTCCAGCTCCTAATCCCAGCTTCACATTGGTGTGTACCCTGGGAGGCAGCAGGTAATGGCTGAAGTAATTGGGTTCCTGCCACCTATGTAGGGAATCCAGATTGAATTTCTGACTTTGGCCTGGTCAATCTCCAGCCATCATGGGCACTGAGTGAACAAGAGGATAAAAGCATGTGAGCTCTCTATCTCCCTTCCCTCTGAGATCAAGAAGAACTAATACACAGGAGTGCTATCAAAGTGATATTACCTTCAGCCAGGTATGTAGGGGCCTGGCCCCATAAGAAATCTCTGCAGATCCCTGGATTATGAGGGCAAGCATAGCACCCCCATTCTCATTGACAGCTTCCTTTTCCTAAGGTTCTGATTGCCACCTACAAAGTCAGGAAAAGGGGAAGTTAACATACAGATAAGATCCTATGATCTTATATATTCCATCCCACTAACTTCCTTCTGTTTCTTCCTTATCCTAAAGTGTCCCAAAGTAGAAAAGGGTCCAGCTTTCCTCTTAATTTCCTTCCTCCAGCTTTCCTCCTTAATTTCCTGACACATGTAGAAAGAAGCCCCCAGTTCAGCTATCACAGATAGGACTGTCATCGCCTGTCCCTAAAATATGTTTAAGGAAGGAGGGAGCGGTAATTGCAAAATCCCCTCTCCAGAAAAGATTTTGGCTTTGCTGGATGTCACCTTGCTACTTTTCACTCCAGAAATGCTTCAGCTCCCCTACCATGCACTGGGTTTTTTGCACTAAGTGGAAACACACTTGGACATAGAAAGAAGAAGGAAAGCGCAGTAATAATTTTCTAAACATTTCCCCTTTGGTTTGTACCACGATGACTGACATAAAGGGTATTTTTCTGTTTTGCTGTTACAGGTAATGTCACAAAGATTCGCATACTTCATATTTGTCTCAATGGGACAGTTTTTCAATAAAATTCTAGAAACTGGATAGCTCCAAATTGAATAATATATAATATATATAATAATAATATCTCTAAATAATATTTACGAATTTTAAAATGCAACATGAAAGTTAGGGAAGAAAAGTGAAACGCTTTGAAATTGTGTAGAACTCAACTCAGAAATGCTACCCAAACTGTCCAGGCTCCCTCACTTGCTTGCTTGCTCTCTCGCTCGCTCTCTCTCTCTCTCTCTCCTTCTTTCTTTAAAAGAGAGAATTATTTATTTACTTCAAAATGAGAGCTATAGTGAGGGAGGGAGGGAAAGAGAGAGCGCGCGTCCAGCTGCTGGTTCACTCCCCAAGCACCACGATGGTGATGGCCAGAGCTGAGCCAGGTCAAAGCCAGGAGCTTCATCCTAGTCTTCCACATGGGTGGGCAGGGGCCGTGGGTTTTCTCAGATGATTAACAGGGATCCAGATCAAAAGTGCAGTAGCCAGCACTCAAACCAGCATCCATATTGGATGCTGGACTGGCAAGTGATGGCTTTACCACCTACACCATAATGTTAGTCTTTGAAGTAAGACTCAATTTTTTGTTCTTTTACTTTCTTTTATATTCTTAAAATTTAATGATATAGTTCATTAGGCTCAGGGATTTCGCCACCTCCCCTACAGCCCACTTAGTTTTTCCTGTGTTATAACAATAGTGGAGTGCCTCAAAGCAGGCACAAGTCCATCATTCTGCTATGTAAGCATATTAAGGGTGTAGACGACGGTAGAAAAGTCCAGCATCCTGTTGTCAAGATACATTTAACAGCTTCCTTGGGTGTTTATCTCTTATTCAGAAGTAGAAATGCATACTGCAATGTCCGTTTTCATGACAAAGCTACAGCTCTTGGAGGAAAGCAAACCAGGTGCCTGCTCTCTCCTGTCGACAAAGCAGGTTTCTCAGATTTCCCACGCAGTTCATTGTTCCAGGCTATTCTGGATCATGCTCACTTGCCTACATTTCCCTTTTTTTAAGATAAAAAAAAATTGCTAATAGTATGCAATGACTTCAGACTCCAGATAACTCATTTTTATGTCAACCAGGCCTATAGCAGCATTTCCCACAGAAAATCAACAAGTAGCCAGACAATAACTGATGTAGTCTCCTCTAGGTCATTTGTTTCTCAAGTTCCTATTTGCTGTTTCTGCATCATTCCATAGCAAAATACAAACGTGAAGTTGAAAGCCTCCACTATTTAATAATCGTTGTAGGATTTTTTCTCTTTGTATGTTAGGCTTGAGCTTTACATGTGAGTGCCTCCTCATTTTCACTCCCACTCTGTCTCACTCGCCTCCCTCGTGCCCTCCTTCCTCCTTTTTCTCTGATGGCATTTCTTTCAATCACCATGTCTACGAATGGCCACATGCCCTTTACTATCCTTGGAGGCACAGTTCCTCAAGTGCCTGAATTGCAGACCTCCTTGTAGTCTTTTGATTTTTATTCCATCATTACTTATACTTCCAAACTTTAAAAAGTAATAATACATTTCACAAAAATCACTGTTTACCACTTAGTATTTGTGTTGTCTCTATTTCCAACAAAATTTTCTAGGAGGTTACTATTAGGGAAGAACAACAAAAAAAATCTAAAGAAACCCAACCTTAGCTCTGTTTAAAGCAACCAAACCAGAAAATGCTATAGATTCAATCTTTTCTTGACACATTTGCACTTTAATTAAAAAGATAGTCCTTAAAAAAAAAGACATGTTAAATCCAAATATTTTTAAAACTTGTAAGACCACTCAGTTAACTAAAGCCTACAATGCTGCTGATGTATAGTTAATAAAATTACCTCATGACAAGGACATAAACCCCCTGAGCCAGATGGCCTTACAATTAAATTTCTCAAGAAATACCAAAACTTAATACAGGAACCACCCTGCATTCCAGTTAGACTATACTTTTTTGCTAGAATATAATATCTCAGAAATGCCCGAGTGATTGAGTTTTATGCTAATCAAATTACATTCACTAAGCCTTCTGCATCCCTATTTCCTATGATAAAAATGTAAATTAACCTTCTGAATGAAAGGAAAACATAGTTTAATTTTTGCAAGGTATAGTCTACCGTGTGTCTAAGCAATTTCTGAGTAGGCATGTAAAAGATGAGCAGATCTGTAGCATCCAGGAAATACAGGGGCTATTAAGAAAAAGAATTCTTCTAAGACTAGGAGAATGAAACCAGATTGGCTACCTATAAGAGAGTTCTAGGCCTGCATTGGGGCACAGCAAAGTAAGGCACCACTTTTGATCATGCCATTCTATATGTGCACCAGTTTGAATTCTGGCTGCTGCACTTCTGGTCCAGCTCCCTACGAATGCTCTTCGAAAAGCAGTAGAAGCCTCAAGTGCTTGGGTCCCTGTACCAACATGGGAGAGTTAGGTGGAGTTCTGAGCTCCTGGTTTCTGCCTAGTCCAGTCCTGTCCTTTGCAGCCTTTGGGGGAATCAAACAGCAAAATGATCTCTTTGTATCTATTCCTTTCTCTAACTCTACCTTTCAAATAAATAAGTCTTAAAAAAATAGTCTAATTCTCTTTTTAGTGTATCTTCACATCACTTGCCTCTCATCAGGAATCACTCTCAAATTCTATCTCCTAGTCTTATGAGGTTGCAGGTATATATAAACTTTTGCCTTTCTGGCCATCTATGTGATGACAGTTAACATTAAAAGAGACAGAAGAGCCAAATATTGACTACACACACATTCCTGCCTAGATATTGGCAGCCAGAAACTAAACCCAGAGTGATTAATGATTGAAGGACTTGAAAATTTTTTACTTCCCTCTTACCTTGGAGTGTCACTCACAGCAGCACAGAGAGAGTATACTAAACTTCCAAAGTTCATGGCTTTCAAGTTCAGGTGCTAGCATTTACACAGCTTGAGTGAGGTGAAGACAATGCATCCACACTACACCCCTTTAGATTTCTTGAAATGTTCTGATTCTTGAAATGCTCTGTCTTCATGTAAGCCAGGACTGCGTCACTCTAGGACTGGGTGGCTTTCTTTCATGGCAGAAGCGGGAACTCCAAGAGGAATTGTCTTGCAGGGATTCTGCAGAGCAAGCGTTTACAGATCCGCAGCAGCACCTCATCTCCCCTGAAGCTGGGCAATGCCATCCTGAAACCTCTTTCACCTTCTGGGTTGAGGTTTGGGACAGCACAGAATTCTTGCAGTAAACATGACATGCAACTACACTGAAACCCTCAAAATTACCATCACTTGTCCAATATGAAGTCCTTGGTATCAATTTAAAATGAGTAAATGATCTAAATAAGCAAAAACAAAACATTTCAGCTGTTCCCATGAAAACTAACATAATCTGCTCTTTCTGCCAATACCCTATCAGTACCTGTCAAGTGTGAGGACAAAACAACGAAGAGGAATGATATGTTAACAATGTTAGCTGTAATAGTATCATGTCTTATTCCATTAAATAATATCAATTTGTTTAAAAGTAAATGCATGCACACAGTATGTATTTTAAGTAGATATTTTTTAAAAAACTATACAATTGAGCTAATCGAAACAGCAATCTATAAGCGAGGAACAGACAGTGGAACTAGGAAATGGTAATCAGAGGAAATTTTCAATTGAGCAGTTGGCAAATAAATAATTAATTCTTAAGTAGCAATTAAGTTAAATTCAACATCCATGGGAATTTTGAATGATAAAATTCCTTAACTGGAAAAGGAATGGAGTCTTGGGAAATGCAAGATGGATGGCCGATAGTTAATGTTCCAGTCTGCACACTGTCCAGTTCCAGGCAGAACTCATGTGCAACAGTGGCAGAAACAACTAGTAGAGCAACACGCCTTTCCAGTTACAGCTCAGAGGCAAGGCAAACATTGAAACGAGGTCTCTGCCTGGCAAAGCTAATGATCAGTCTCTCTCTCCCTCTCTCTCTCTATCTCTTTCTCTCCTCTGTCTCTCAAAAGATTCATCTATTTATTTAAAAATAAGAGAGAGAGAGAAAGAGAGAGAGAGAGAGAAAATCTCCCATCTGCTGGTTCACTCCTAGATGGTCACAACGGCCATGGATGGGCCATGCTGAAGCCAGGAGTCAAGAGCTACATTTGGCTCTCCCACATGGCTTCAGGGGCCCAAGCACTTGGACCAACTTTTGCTGCTTCTCCAACAGCAGGAATCTGAATAGGAAGTGGAATAGCTAGGACTCAAATTGGCACCCATATGAGATGCTGGTGTTGCAAGGAATGGCTTGATTGGCAGCTAATTTGCTGTGCCAGAACGCTGGCCCATAGTAAGGAGTTTCACAGCAGTGTCTACAGATAGCTCCCTAAAAAAATTCATGGTGTCTGATCAATACCTAAGGGCAAAAATAGCTACCTCCCTTGTGACCAAGAGCCAGAAAGACAGGATACCAGAGGCAGTGGCCCTGATAGTCCTGTGGTAATGGTAAGAACAAGAAGGACACTGCAGTAAATACCAGGAACTGAATCCCAGAGGCCAGTTTGGAGCTCTGACACCTCAGCAAGTGCTGGCAGACAGAGACGACAATGCTTGAGACCCCAGCAAGTGATGGCAGACAGAGACGACGATGCTTGAGACCCCAGCAAGTGCTGGCAGACAGAGACGACGATGCTTGAGGGCATAATGGGACAACGCTCACAACAATGTTGGCCTGGACAAATGAAACTCCTACATTTGGTGCTTCTCTCCACCTCCTTCTTGCTCCCCTGGAGGCCCTGGCTCTTCAAAGCTTTTAAAACCTCTTGAAATTTACAAGGATGGTATAATGGAATCCTAGGTTGACTAAGAAGGAAAGAAATAATACAAATAAATAATGTAAGAAGGAAAGAAATAGTATATCCTAGATTGGTTGAGCCTTTCCAATCAGACAACATAGGACCATGTACCAGATAATGAGCACCTCAACTGACACATTCAGGGTTCATTTCTTCTGCAATAACAGCCAAACTTTTCCCATGCTGGGTATGGACCAGCTTCTCCACGTGAGATATCTTGGCAGACTAACACAACTGATTTTTTTTCACATGAGTAGTGGTTCCTTAAATTTTTTTTCATTTTTTATTATATTTTTGACAATCTTTACATAGTTAATTACGGTAAAGAGGTTCAAGCGCTATAGGAAAGTAAGACTATTATTTCCAAATTGTTTCCTTCATGTATCTGAGGTAAAGGGGGATTTTGAGGGAGAAGCCTCACCCAGTTTCCCACACCCCGCCCCCCAGGTCCCGGATGTGGGGCATGCTCTGAGATACTTGCTCAAGTGGTTTTGATAGTCCACCAGTTATGAATCGCTGCCAATCTCGCCACTCCAAGAATGATGAGGTCGTTGAAGAGAAACTTCTCTAGTTGACCACTATAGAAATGATCCCTGAAAGTATAGTCTCGGTTCCTTAACATTTGAGGAAAGCACATTCACAGGCTGAGATAAGAAGTGATGTACTGAGTGTTGGAAAGGGTACACAGTCGATAGTTGGCAGGCTTGAGTTAAATTCCAACATTTGCTCATTGACCTTGGGCAAGTCATCTGAGCTCCTTGCGTCTAGGCCTTCATTTATGAAGTGGAAATGATGCTGACGACAATATCTAACTGATGGGGTTTCTATGAGGATAAAGTAAGATAATCTATGCAAAAGTGCTTCCTAAACTATAAAAATCACATAACTGTTACTCATCATCATTTCTATCATTACCTATGAATAATAAGCAACCGTAGAGAAGGCATGTGTATAGATTCTGAAGATCTAATATTCACAGGAAAGCATTTATTCACTGGAACAATCTGACTTATTTGCTCTGTTTTGGTCTCTCTGGAAAAATAATGCTATCCAAAATCAATTATTAAGTGGAAGAGCAAAATGAATGTTCAGAGCTTCAAATAAATTAAGGATAAGATTAAAAATTTAACTCTAACTTCAGAATTATGGAGTTATGTATATTGTTTTCTTTATAGTCAATAGCTCTCACAAGCTTTTAAAATAGTGAAACATCCACTTTTTCTAAATATTTCCAGGATATTAAAAGTGATTACCTGAAGTCACAGGAAATTTATACCAACCTTCTTGCAGAAATTCTACATATCATACACAAGTAATAGTTCATATTTCATCAAACTTTTAAAATATGGCAATGACAAAATGAGCTCAAAATTATTTCTTGTTATTTTATTCTATATTATCTTAGCATCATAAAGTTACAAAAATGACTTTGAAAATGGAAGAGCTGTGACTTTTTTTTTTTTTTAGGGAAGGATGTTCAATCAGGATTTGATGGAAAAGTAAATCGTTTAGTTTTTTGAGGGAATGAAATTCATACATTTTATTTTAAAGTAGGTAAGCTGACCAGATTATTACAAGGTACTTACAAGACATAAAGGACACAGTGTTCAATCTAGAAGTGGAAATTGGGTTCTCATCCTTAGGACCAGGACAAGGCATACAGGTATTTGTTATACCTAGGGATGGATGAGAAATCTACAAACCCAGGGTCTCTGAGGAAAATTCTTTAAAGGGTACAAAGGAATTTTCATAGTGAAGTGAGCAAAGTCGTTCTCTCTGTACTCTTCCAGCTTTCAGTGTTACCCAACTAGCTTTGTATCTGTTTCCTCCACCCCTAGGTTGCTGGTGGGACACTGGGGAAAACGGCCCTTTCCTCCCACCTCTTGTCTATAATGATATCTTCATATATGAATGTAGGAAAACAATTGATTAGATCTGTAGGAAGATGATTAAGAGAGGACATTGGGAAGCCTTGCCAATGTGGAGCCAAGGCCAACTGCAATCCTGGTTTGATAAGAAAATGTTCAGGCCCAGAACTCCCTAATCCTCAGGTTTAGCTAACAGATCAAAGGTGCTTTCTCTCACAGAGGTGTGGGAATGCCCATAGTCTCAAGTCAGTAGTCCACATGTATGAATATTGGTTCTGTGCACCAAGTGCATTGATGCAGGAGAGCAAACATACAAACACATGTTTCTGACTTACACTGATACTTGAAAGGCACACAGAAATATTCGGAAATGTCCTTGAGTAGCTGTAACCATTTTCTCACCATCTTGTATACAGCTAAATTTTTTCTTACCTCACCCTTTCTTCAAGTAAACAATGAAGTCCACATAATCCTCTTAGGAGAATTTTATCGCTCACCTGTGTGAGCATGAATCATTCAGGCTCACAAGGAAACTCTTCACTGGGAAATCCTCCCTTAAGAAGACTCACTTTATATTTACTATACTTCCAAATATTTTACCTTGGAAACAAAATTGCAAATTATTGAACTATGCACATAATGTGCAGACAGAGAATCAACCAATTAAAGGATTGTTAATCTCCTAGCCCCCTGTACTATTGTACTATTATAATCCTGGGCACATCGCTAGCTCTCACTGTAGAATTAATTAATTGTATTAGTTAATCAATCCAGTGCTTAATAACCACTTGCTAAATCAATAGCCTTTAAAAGCTGACACCTCCCACATCATTATCCTCACCCTGGTCCTTCCCTGATATCTGGGTCATATTTCCAACTGTACCCTGGACATATGAACCCAGATGTTCTGCAAGCAGATGGAAAGGAGGGGCAGCTAATATACCAGAAAGGGGTGGAAATGGGAAACAGAATAAGGATGCTTCACTCCACAGGCTCACAGAGTTGAAGCTATCCTAAGTAAATCAATCCTTTTCCACCCTCTGAAAATTATTCAGCTGGCATTTAAGATTTTCTGTGTAACAGTGCAGAAAAGACTAAATGAACACACAAAAATGCAGAGTGGTTATTCATAGAAAGCAGATTAAATGTGTTTTATTTATCTTTTTACGTTACATATTCACTTGATTCAATTTATGTGCATTGTGTGAGTTCTCAGGTACATGCATACAATCACCAGTTCCTACAAAGTCTCTTTTGTCTGCTTAATGTTTTCACTTTTACTCCTATTACTTCACCCCACAGGAACCAATAATGTGGCATTGCAAAATGTGTGTTACTGCTTAGGTATGTGTATTTTACTGCACAAATCATATTGTGATACTTCTTTAATTTTTACTTTTTTTCATCCAGGATTATGTTAAGATCTATGGGACACATATTGTAATGCTGAAAGTTAAGTTGCTACTTGGGACACTGTCATTTCATATCAGGATACTGTTTTGTCTTTTGTCTTCTCTTTTCCAAGCCATATTCCTTCTAATGCAACTACAAGGTGAATGATACGGCTCAAGTCCTTGAGTTTCTGCCATTCATGTGAGAGATCCAGAATGAATTCTTGGCTTCTGGATTCACCCTGCTTCAGTTCCCAGCTACCATGGGTAAGTGGGGAGTGAATGAATGTCTCAAAAAGAAGGAAATGAAGTCAACTGGCTGAAGTCAATCGCTTCCACATGCTGTCTTACTCCTGAAATAGTCAAAACAGCCAGGGAGGATCCAGGAACTCCACCCAGCTAAATAAACACATTCTTAAAAAAATAATAAAATAAAATAAAAAACTTCAGCTATAATGTTTTATGGCAATGTTTCCATTGCTTCAACAGTTTCATAGTGTTTCATACCTATCACTTTGTTAAGTAAACACACATACTTGGAAATACTTATTAAAGCCGATTCAGGCTAAAACAAGAATAAATAATCAATAACTCAGTTACATTATAGTAATTGAAATCTCGCTCTATTTATGTATCACTTTTTTCATATAGGAATTAAAGACTCACTAAACATTATTTTATCATAACAAATTTGGGGATTGTATTCTGCTTTTACATTAATCTTAGAGAAATCTGGTCACTGGTGCAAGGACATCAAATGTTTCACTTTCAACAATTCTGAAGCTGTTAAACATAGAACCTGGCTGGAAAAAAGTAAAAACAAACATCGCCTGGGCCAATTTGGTTAAGCACACAGTCCAACTGCTGCTTTAATGACCTGATCAACAGAAAGAGCATTACCTTGTTTGTGATGCTATCAGATAATATGTGATTATCTGATAAATTCTTAATACACAGGGTTTTCAGTGTTTTGTCATTCAAATAGGACTATGTCTCAATGGAAATCCAATTCTACCATTCTCTGAGATTGGAAGTTCATGTTCACAACTAGAAAATACTGTCTTTGTCCCCAGTGAACTGGATGTGTGCCTATCATTTCTCAGTATGTATCCTGGGTTAAAGTTACCACATGGGCTACGGTTCCATAATGTTTAGACAGAGGAAGACTCAAAAGCAGCTCAGCATCACAACACAAAGAAAAGGAAACATTGGGAGTCAAGTCAGATCACAAGAGTGGGGAGTAGAATCTGGGATCAGATATATTGATACAGGTGGGCACACAGCTGGCAAAGAAGAGTGGCCTTGACTGCACTGCAGCCTCACTTGCTCCACCCCAACTCCCACCTGCTTTCAATATTACATTAAGCCCCTCCCTAGACACCACTTCTTTGCCTCTAGTTCATATGAAGGGTTACATTCAAGTATCACACAGTGTAGCTAATGAGTGGTGTTTTACCACTCTGTGCTCAACAACCTCAAGCTCAGCTCATCCTGCACTCAGAATTACTTGCAGGGGTACTGGGTTCATCTCTCTCCTTCCAGACCCCAATTCTATTTTGCATCTTAGTAGCCTACAGCCTCCATCCTACAACACAATCTGTCCTTCTCTATGAGAGTTTATATCACCAAGAACTATGCACAGTAGGCCAGCTACTATCCAGATACAAACATTTTTTCCTCTGAGAAAGATGGCTAATGGAGATTCTGGGGCAATTAGAGTGCATGCCCTTTTCTCTAGAGCCAACTTAATTCAATGTAAGCAAAATTTAGAGAGGTTTTCAGAAGATCCTACCAAATTTGCTGAAGCATTTCAGGCCCGACTCTGGACTGTGACTTGACATGAGATGCCCTCTTGTTGCTCCTCAGAGGGGAAGCAGAAAAGTTTGGCTGTAGCTCAATCCCATGCTAACTTCCTGGTAGTCCCACCTCCTGACCAATTTTCTAGGGGAAGCATCAAGTCCCACAAACAAATCCTAATTGGAACTCTTTGAGAGATCATGAGATTCAGTATGCCTGTGAAATATAGTTACATGTCTAGTATCTGAGATGAAAAAATATAGTGTTATACCCATAAATTATGACAAAGTCAGAAAGATATCATAGAATAAGGAAGATCATTCAGACTGATTCCAGGAACAGTTGGATGAGACCTTGAAGAGAAACTAACATCAACTCTATAACCCCTAAAGAGTAGGTCTAACTGAGATCTCCTTTCATCAGTCAGCCCACATCTGCAGATCGAACTCCAGAAAGTGGCCATGGGACCCTAGTCTCCCATAATCCAGATGCTAGACAGACAAGTCAGAAGAGGAAAAAGGGCTCCAAGGAGGGAGAAGGGCATTTTTCAAAGGACAGACTTGTACAACAGTGGGTGCTGTAAGCAGTACCCTGAAACATCAGGGCCAACACAGGGTACTTCCAACCATGCATGAAAAGTGAAAGATAGAATTTTTTGGTATGAGAAGCCAGGATATTAGCAGAGGAATGTCCTCACATGAAAAAGCCACCCAGCCGCTGTCCCTGATGTAAGTAAGAAGGATTGCCTTGGCCCCAAAGAGAGAGAACTCAGAGTCCCCTCACTAGCGCATTGGGGCCTAGGATGCGCACACTCCTTCCTGAGTGTCTGCTTTCACTTCACGTGTAAATAATCTGCTCTCCCACTCTTCCTCTCTTTTTGTCATTTTCAAATAAAATAAAAACAAATACATTAAGAACAATAAAACTTCATTTCAGTGTGTATATTAGTCTACAAATACAGAACTGTAGCTGCCACTCGTGTCATAAATATAAACTTGCCAAATAAGACTATCGAAAGAAGGTGCTTCATAACCCAGTCCTTCCTCAAACACATTAACAACAATTCCTATGTTCTGGACCCTAACAACATATTAGGCACTTTTCTAAGGTCTACTGATGCATTTACTTGTTTAATATTCACAAAACACAGTAAGAGAGGTTCTTGTATTATCACATTTTGTGGATGGAGCCTCAAGATCACTCAACACATTCTATAGTAAGACTGGAATTTGACCATCTTCTGAGATTGGATTTAAGTAATCTAAACCACTGCATCTCCATCACTCAGAATACAAAGGATTCTGCCACAGAAATAAATGGAGTTTTTATTTCCAGTGAAATCTCTTCAATGTCAAAATGAATTTTCCTTCACCTGTACAGGAATGATGGCCAGTGACTTTATTATGGAAAGCAATAAGCAAATTTGAGCCAAATAATGAAATATGTGATGAACTGTGCATGTGACAACCTCTCATTGACAAAAATGACACATTAGGACATTGCAGCAAAATGGAGGCTTATAACAGAAACCCTGAGGGGTTTTAGGCTGTGTGGCACTAATAAGCAGCAGCATTAATCCCATTTACACAAATTATCTTGTGGTTCTTAAGACACAGCAAATACAGGCTATTACTCCTGAGAATTGAACATCTTCATTTTGTATGCTAACTGTATGATGAAATGGATGAAAGAAGAGCTAATCCAATTCTCATACTTCCTTGGTAAACTGTGTTAAAACTGAAAATATCAAATTTTATGGTAAACCAAGAGATATCCATGCCTCTCAGCAGTGGACAGTTCTGGGGTTTGTCTTCTAACAATAATCTCTCCTCTTTCTGGTAAGAATATTCTGATTTTCTGTTGGGACATCACCTCATACTTCCATCACCTTTCACTTAGTTCACATAGGATTTACCTGCAATACCTAGGGATAGGTCAATAAACACAGCCACAGCCTACCTCAACATTCTCAAGAACAGGTCCAAGGATAGCATATGATCCAAGACAGGTCAGAGCCTACAAACATCAATTCTATAACTTCTCCTAGAACTCCAGAGAAATAGGTGCTTGACCTTCCTCCAATTTCATTAGCCTAAATGGGGGGAAAAAGCAAATCAAGATAACATTTGCAGAAGAAATACAAGGAGTGGAAGATGGGCAAGTGACCCTCTTTCCATCACGGACCTCATTTACTCTTCAATCTTTCCACTCTAGGTTCTGGAGATTAGGAGTTTAAAATTAGTCTCACTGGGATAAAGTTAAGGAATATATTTCTCAGTTTATTAAAAATTCTCCCAAGGACATAGAAGATGTCTAAACAGGGAAAAGACATGCTGATTTTGACCACAGGATGATAAGAGAAGTGCATTCCTAGGGGAGAGTTGGAGAGTTTACAGTAGAAATTCTACAGAAAGATGAGAGCAGTCATGGAGCAGCATGGACAGTACCAATACGCAGCAGTCAGCAGGGACAATACATGTGACTCCCACAGCAGAGTTCTGGGAGAGATGCCATCTTCTGAGAGCTAGGTGACAGCAGTCCACAGCAGCCCACGTCACTGCTAACACCGCAGTGGAAACATGTGAACCACAATTGACTTTAAGCACTGTCTGAGGGACCTGCCAACCTGTGAACAGAGACTGCGTCTGCTTCTCCCCATGTCCTTAGAAAGACACTTGGTGACTAACAGGGAGGAAACATTATCTTAGTGTAAGTAGAAGCTGCAGCAGCTCACACATGCATGCTACTAGAGGATGTTTATTACAGAGATAAATCCGCATCCTCCAATGACTATGAGTCTGGTCTGGAGGGCTGGCAGGGAGCTGGGACCCACTTAGGACTGTGAGGGACTCCCATTCTCCGACTCTTTCACAAGCTGCTGAGGCAGAAAACCCACAGTATCTCTGCTCTCTGTGAATGGCGCCAGTTCCTTGTACTGAAAGTGGATCCCATGGGCCCTGTAACTATGGGAGGGTTGTATGCAATGCCTGTGGGAATTCTGCAACAGCACACAGGGTATGGTGTGTGGCTAGGTCTCTGGGCAACCCTGTGTTAGGTTCATAGATTCAGAATTCCCCCAATTCCTGGGGTGTATCACTCCAGAGGAGCTCACAGATCCTTTTTTGTGGTCCACACATCTGCATGGGTTGTAGTGACTGTGGCTAAGCTAAGGTATCAATCACTTTGGCAGAGGAGAGACGAGGCTGTGATTCTGCCAACTAACATGAGCATCCGTATCTACACACCCAACTTGGACATCACCGTGGATGCTTGCTCCACCATCGACACCGACCAAAACAAAAATTCCTGCATATCCACGGAAGCAGCAGACATTCCTTAGGAGCATCTACTCAGTAGGGCACTAAGCTACAAAGGAACAGATCAAACAAAAGAGCTTCAGAAGAGAAAAATCAAGTTTTTTTTTTACAAATGCCTAAAGTGCATAAATACAGGAGATATGAACAAGAAAGACAATATGCCTCCCCCAAAGGAACACAACAAAACTTCAATATAAGAATGTGAAGATGAAGGTACTGATGGAATGCCTGAAAAGGAATTTAAAAGAATTACTAGAACATTACTCAGCACTATAGAAAAACAAATACATGAGATAAAGAAGCCAATACACAACACGGATGAAAAATTCTGTTATGAGATAGAGATAGTGTAGACAAATCAAACTGAAATAATGCCAATGAAAAAGTCAATATACCAAACAGGAAATCCAAGTGGAATGCCTCAAGAACAAACTTAGTGAAACAGAAGAATACCTGAGCTAGAAGACAAATCCTTCAAAATGTTCATATAAAAAAACAGAAAAACTAAAAGTAGTATTTGATATTTATGGCATACTACCAAATGTCTAAATGTGTGTGTCTTAGGAGTTCTTGAAGTTATGTAAAGAGCAAATGAACTAGAAGGTCTCTTTGGTAAAATAATAGCAGAAAACTTCGTAAGTTTGGAGAAAAAAAGTGGCACTTAAGTATAGGAAACACATAAATCCCATAAAAGATCATAAATGATCATAAGCAGGACACAAATTTTTAACAGTAAATATAAATTTAGAAAAAAATTCTAAAAATGAGCACAAATACCTTTAAGAGGATCTCTAATTTGACTAACAACTGATTTCACATCACAAACTCCACAGGGTATGACACCATGGAGATAAATATTCTAACACCTAAAATAAAGAAACTGTCAATCCAAAATGTTGAACCCAGAAATGTTCTCTTTTGCAAATGAAGGTGAAATAAAAACATTCCAAAATAGAAATTCAGAGACTTCGTCATCATTCACCTAGCCTTAAAAATAATTCTCTTTTTAAAATTTATTTTATTTTTATTGGAAAGACAGATTTACACAGAGAAAGAGAGACAGAAAGAGCTCCCATCTGCTGGTTCACTCCCCAAGTGGCCACAATGGCCAGAGCTGAGCCAATCCAAACACAGGAGTCAGGAGCGTCTTCCAGGTCTCCAACACAGCTGCAGGGCCCCAAGGCTCTGGGACATCCTCTACTGCCTTCTCAAGCTACAAGCAGGAAGTTAGATGGGAAGTAGAGCAACTGGGACATGAACTGGAGCCCATATAAAACAAATCGAAGTCATTTGAAAAAAATGAAATCATCATATGAAAGAGTTATCTGTACCCCTCTATTTAATCACAGATCAATTCACAATAACTAAGATAGGGAATCAACACAGATAACTGCCAACTGATAATAAGATGCATTAAATGCAACATACACTTATCTGTATGTGATACATCTATTTCATATGCATTTTTTGCACACATAAACACCCAGGTGTATATGCATATACATGCATATGTATATACACAACTGCATTTAGTATGCATAAACACATACATACAATGAAATACTACCCAGCCATAAAAAGTATGAAATCTTGTCTCCTGTAATAAAACAGATAAAATGGGAAATGATTATGCTAAGTGAAATACGCCAGTCAGTTCCCAAAAGAAAAATATATGCTTCCTTTATTTTGTGGTAACTAATACATATACCAAACACAAAAAATGTAATGCATATGAGCAAAATGGACCTTTTGAAATCTGATCACTGTTTATGGCCCTTTTGAGGAACAGTGGTTTTTCTACTTATTATTTGTTGTTTTATTAAATTTACTACTTCTTATTTCTTTTTTCTTCATTTAGTACAGGGTTAAGCTTGTGATCATAAAATAAACTGAAAGTATTTCAATAAAAAAAACTAGAAAAATAAACAAGGAAGGAGAAGTGAGGGTGGGAGTGTAGGCAGCGGGATGGAAAGAATCATTATGCTCTTAAGTTTGTGCAAAGTAAATTAAATCTTTTATCTTACATTATAAAGATTAAACTCAGAAAAAAATGAGACTTTTTTTTTAATCTCTTAAGGAAAATAAGCTCAAGAATAAATCAACCCACAGCAAAACAGAACTGAGAAAAACAAAGGCAGACTAGCAACATGCTTGAATACCTGGAACCAGTCACACGTAACTCGAATACCCCTGGACTCCTCAAGAATATGACACCTGCACATGCATGCACACACAACACATATGTAGACATTCACACTTTTTTCTGCATAAGCTAATTCAACTTGGCTTTCCCTCTCTTGTAACAACTATCCTCCTTCTATATTACCTGAGTAAGAAAAAAAATCATTAAAATTATGCATAAAATTAGGATTTGAGATCATAGGGCAGGGAAAATTTTTCCTTATTATATTTTGATTTAGAAAATCAGACTGGCAAAAAAAGACAAATTAAAAAGGGAAAAACAACAGAAGTGGTATTAACCCATGCACTGTGGGTTTACACGGGGGAACTCACTGATGAGTGACTCAGAGGAGTGGTTAGAACTTGGGTTTAGATGGTGTCTTAGCAAAATAATAATAATATTTTTGGAAGAGAAGCGACAAGAAAACAAAAAGACTTTGGGCTGCTGGAGGCAGCACATCGTGGGAATCTAACCACAGGTAAAGCCTAACTAGCTCGGCTTGTTTATGTAGACTCTTTCTCAGTGCCTTCTTGTCTCCAGTGAAACGGTTGTAATCCTTCCTACAATGGGAAATGGGGACCAGGTAAAGCATCTTTCACAAGGGGAATTGATGTTCTGCTTTTCAGGTAGATGGAAGACAGAGAACTGACGCTCTGTTTGCTTTCTCTAAAATATCTTCAGCTCAAAATTATGTTCATGCCAGAGTGGCCTACTTTGGGCACACATCCTCTGAACCTTGTCATGGTAGAGGTGGGCTGGAGGGTGAAAGACCCAGGCAGATATTTTTTTTTAAAGATTTATTCATTTTATTACAGCCAGATATACACAGAGGAGGAGAGACGGAGAGGAAGATCTTCCATCCGAGGATTCACTCCCCAAGTGAGCCGCAACGGGCCGATGCGCGCCGATCCGATGCCGGGAACCTGGAACCTCTTCCGGGTCTCCCACACGGGTGCAGTGTCCCAATGTATTGGGCCGTCCTCAACTGCTTTCCCAGGCCACAAGCAGGGAGCTGGATGGGAAGTGGAGCTGCCGGGATTAGAACCGGCGCCCATACGGGATCCCGGGGCTTTCAAGGCGAGGACTTTAGCCGCTAGGCCACGCCGCCGGGCCCCAGGCAGATATTTAACATGGAACTAAAGAAATCATGCTGCTCATACCTTCTATTTCTCTTCTGGATGCTCATAGCAATCAATCAGTCAACGGGATTACTCAAAGTCGAACTGAGCAGTATTTCAGCAATGGTTAGGGACAGGTAAGCCGCTGTGATGATAGGAAGGCTCAGTAAGAACAGTTGTCTGACTGAAAGATCACGAATCCAGAACACTTTAATTCCATCTGGCAGAACTTTGCTAAACCTTTTCCTTGCATCAATGCCCCAAATTAACATTACCCTCTGCTTCTCTCTACCATAACACTGACAAGCCTGTTTCTCATAGATGGCCCTACTGCTGGTGCTGGCTCTTTTGCAGACAAGTTTCTGAAGCAAATTCACTTCACAGACAACAACATTCTGGCGACCATATCCTACTAGTTCTGCCTCCACAATTGCTTCCACTGTACAAACTTGTCACCAACCAGCAAAAGGGGGGACTCCTGGGTGAGTCTATATCACCAAAGGCAAAATTTCTGGAATTGGTGCACTTTTACTAACTAGAAACCCACAATTTGTCTAGCAGTTATGAAAAAAGGATAAGTGTTGATAAATGGAAGGAATATAAGTCATTATCCTTACCAAAAAGAAAAGAAAAAAATGCTTTTTTTTTAGAGCCCAGACGAGCACAGTTTCTATGAACTCAGTGGAAGCTGAGGGTTGAAAAGACACTCCTTTGACTCCAGAGGAGCCCATAATTCTTGCAAATCACAGAAAGTGATCAAGTGGTTGCTCACCCCAGCATCCTAGATGCAGGACCGAGGCCCACAAGTGGAGTTATAACACAGAGCCCGCCTCCCCCAGCTCCTACACTCAGTCTCTCAGGTCACCCTGGCTCCTGTTCTTTCAGACCCCTCCCAAATCCACTGTGAAGCAGTGGCCTCATGTTTGTTACTCTCATTTCTTCAAGTCCATTCCTTATCTGACATTTCTTAATTTTGACTTGTTTTCCAGGTCATCACTTCAATTTCCACTTGATTTACGATCTTTAGAACTCTCATTTAGAAGGTGGCTAAATCCACTCATCGTCTACTCTGTGCCTTCTCATACTGCTTCATGCAGTCTAGAAACAGAGCCTATGAACTTTATATTCATTACACACTCCTGCCCTAAATGCTTTTAACCTTTTCCTCATATCTGAGCATGTCTGACTGTAAGAACTTGAGGAATAATAGTCAGAGTCATTATCGCATGACACAGATTTACTACATCTCTTAAAGTGCGGTCCTCCCTCTTGACTCGAGCCACATAAAAACCATGTTAAAAAGAGAATAAAGACTTATCGGCAGCTTTCTCAAACTCACAACAAAGCTACAGAGATCCAATTCTTTGGAAGTAAAACAAGCATGGGAATCTGCAAACTGATCAACAGGAACTAATGTGATGCACCTGAAAGCCTGAGAATGAGGCTCATGTACTGCAAAAGGGTTAAAAACTAGTGAAATAATCTGGTGGGAATAAACCAGTAGGAATGTGCTTGTCAGAACAAACTGGGTTATTCTGCAGTATCATCCAACCTTCCCATTACAAAGATATGAAACAGAACTCTAATCCTCACACATCATCTCTGGCATGTCCTAGTGGTACTGGTGGGGAAGGTACAGGGAGTTCTGATCTACATCTTCCCAGTGGAGCCCAGACTGTTGGGGGCGCCATCACTTGGAAGAATCCTGATTGAAACAACAGGGGTAGAATGCTGGAGGCTTTCCATCAGCAATGGAGTGCTTTGGATGGGCAGTAGCACAAGCATTCACCAATGTTAGTCTCAAGTGCCTGCCAAATTGCAAAATGGAGTGCACCATACAAAATTCCCACTAACTCAAAAGGTGCAAGGAACCAGATAAAAATCAACTACTATTAGGAATTTCTCCTAAAGGGCAGCATCTCCCCTTTCCAAACACTAAGACTGACAAAAAAAAAGAAGAAGAAAAAAACTCTTCTCAAAAATCCATACTGAAATAAATACAGGGAAGCCATTTCCCTTCTTTCTTTCCACCAACATAAGGGAATTGGACACCCTTAAAATCCACCCTGTTTCATCAGTGTTTTTGCTGAAATGCCAGTTTTCACAAAGGACAGACAGTGCTAGAATTTAAATGCCATAATTATCTTCCTGAAACAGATTGCCTAATGGATAAACAGAAAAAAGGAAACCAGTTTGCAGCTGAATTACTCATCTGAGGAACACATTACATGGATGTGTCCTGCTGCGCTGTACTGTTACATGAGCACCTGCTGTATGTGTTAAGTATGTTGAGCATCTTCCCCTGACATAAATACAAAATCTGTCTGTCCCACAGGTCAACTCGTCCAGTACTTCAGAGCTAAGAGTTGTTCCTACTATCTTTCTATTGATCTCCCTTTGCCATTTGGATGTGCCCCTGACTGGACTCAAGACACCCACAGCCAACAGGCACCATATCTGCCATAGTACCACACAACCACACTTCTGCTTCCCAGGGTTCTGAGAACCTCAGTCAGAGCTGGAGCACCTCCCACTCAGGAAAGCTCTTTCAGGCCAGAGCCACCCAATTATTTCCTCAACACAAAAAAAGGAAGGACCCATGGGATAATATGTGTGACTTTGTGCCAAGTAAAACTCTCTATACACTTTCTAACATAAACAGCAGATCACAACTTTGATGATGAAACAAACACAAAATGTCTCGGGGGTTTCCTGATCAGCAGGGCCCTGCAACCACCGAGGGGATGAGGCTGTGGCAGCGTTCCTCAGCTTGACCCACCACAGACAGTCTGATGGAGCATGTCCATTTACTGTAAGGCAAACACAGACTTATATAGACTAAGAAAGAGGGAGGCAGAAGGGTGTCTCCTATAGTCCACTCATCCAACAACAGCACTGTAATTGGCTAGAAGGCACATCTATCTCTCTTCGCCCTCTAATCAAGTCACAGGTCACATGTAACACTCACAGTTGGCAGGTAGGCTGTGGGTTATATATAACAGGTAGGCTGGCAGATAGCGTGGACTGCATCTGACTTCTCAGAGTTGCTTATCAAGGAAGTCCCAGCACAGCTCACCCAAGGACAGAGAAGAGAAACTGAGGTGCAAAGCACCATCCTTGCCTATATGGCCAGTGACCAGGTCAGTTTGAGGTCTCAGTGAGCCAAGACCATAGTGAGGGGGTTCCCCTGGGGACATGGTGTGCTGTGTACCTATGAACGCCCACAAAGGCCAAGCAGGCAGAGATCCAGCGTCAGGGCAAAAGACAATCATCACATGCTGTAAATGGCAACAAATCAGTCTCTGTTATTCTGATCTGTACATTTTTTTTAAAATACTATTCATTTTTCCAGTGATTTGACTGTAGCTATAAGGTTTTTTCTTGGAGCACAAATACATCCTTCTCTGTCAGAAGGAATTTTCTGGCTCAATCTGAGTTCATTTCTCAGCCTGCAAGACCCCATGCTTTCCATTATTTCATGTTAATGGCTTTTGATGGAAAAGTCAGCACAAAGCATCACTCTAGTTGTTTCAGACTTACCAAAATTACCAACAAAATTTTATATCAGGTAAATAATTTTTCTTTTAAGCTCTATGATTTATGTCCTGACAGTCACCTATAAATGTAAAAATTTAACTTTGTCCCATTACACTCGCCACCAGCATATTATTTCTTGCTATTAATAGATTTCTTGGATTTGGAGTCTAGTACAGTTTCATGCCAAAGTCAAATCTTGCTATTATAAAGTTCTTGAACTCATGAAAAAGAATAGTAGCCACTATTTCCTCTAAGAATCTCTTTCCAATATTATGCTA
This sequence comes from Ochotona princeps, assembly GCF_030435755.1. Classification (NCBI taxonomy): domain Eukaryota; kingdom Metazoa; phylum Chordata; class Mammalia; order Lagomorpha; family Ochotonidae; genus Ochotona; species Ochotona princeps. Next base: position 17,386,997 of record NC_080834.1, on the reverse strand, counting down.
CATGCAAATTTTATGCTTTCCCATGTGACTGGGTGGCAAAGCTCTAATTCAAGTCAAGCAGCATGCAACACGTGCTGCACTTTCTATTACATCTGAAACAGTTTGTCTTATTTCCTTTCTAATATGCTTTGTGCCTGCTTTTCATTGTATTAGAGACTAATACTTAAGTGAAAATGGAGAAAAAAACAAACCAAAGCATTTGTATTGATTTCTTCTGATCTGGATCCTCAATCAAACTATGACCCAACACTTGCCTTTTCAACACACTCTTTGGCCTGTGTTTTTCTCTCTGCAGCCCTGTTCCACAAATCCTGGCTCCTTATTTTCCTCTTCTATTAAAAGCCTATTACCCACTGTCTTCGCGTGAACTCAGGAGTCAGCAAAACCTCTCAACACAGTTTCAGTTACTCTTCAATTAAATTTAGACATGAGATAAACCTTATTATGATTTTGACCTGAACTCACCATGGGACCTGAAAACCAAGTTTTAAATCCCTATTTACTCTGATATGTACATTGGCTTCAATTGAAGGGGCTAAATCTGATTTTTTTCCAAAGGAACAAACATTTTTTTCACTGAGTTTTATTTTTAAGTTCCTCGAAAACTTTAAATTATGGATTTTTTTTGTTTGGTGGGGATACTACCAAATGCAATCAAAAGATAAATGCTCTTGTTAACACTAAACTGTAAATACCTTCCCTCTACTATCCCCTAATACAGGAAGGGTGACTTCAGAACAGAATCACATGATGTTAGATTTGCATGAGAACTTCAAAACCATTCAAACCGTCCTCATAGGCAGATGAGGACACTGAGGCCAAGAGTGGATTGCATTTTCCTAATAGTCAAGGAAACAAAAGGAATGCTGTGTCTTTCCCCTTGGCTAAATTACTTTCCTCCATGTCTCACTAAGCCTCCCATTATTCATCAAAGGTGAGAATTATAAATAATTTCATTTTTAAAATGAAGAACACTGAGTCTTAAAGAGGTGAAATAAGTTATCAAGTCACACACCTAGAAAGAAGCCACAAAACTAGAGCTTGGATTCCAGAGCCATGTCCCTACTCCCAATTTGTGACACAGGTTCTTGATGGTGCCCAAGCTATCAGGTTATCACCTGCTTTTTTCTTTCCTCAAAAATTTATGAAACAAGAGACACATAATTTTTTTTCATGACTCTTGAGGCTTTCTCTACTATAGGTAATTTCTAGGGTAAAATATTCATGGTGTTGACTCTTGAAGATACTTAACAAACTCACCTTTCTAATGGAATAAGTTACCTAATTTATTTTCTACTATGCCTCACCCTCTACTTCCAACATATATTCACAAGTCATCTTCCTTATCTGAAAGTCCCACCTGTCCCCATGAAGGAAGGAGATGTGATTGCAGCTCAGCAGCACAGCCCCTCTCCTGGTACTGGGCTCTACATGCTTAAAGGCAGGACATGAGCTCTGTAACACAGCCAAACCATATGTTAAAATGTGTATCTGGGGCTCAGCATGATGGCTCAATGACTAAATCCTCACCTTTCAAGAGCTGCAATCCCATGGAGGCACCAGTTCATGTCCCAGCTTCTGTCCTAGCTCCCTGCTTGTGGCCTAGGAAAGCAGTAAAGGATGGCCCAAAGCCATGGACCCTACAACCACATGGCAGACAGAGAAGAAGCTCCTGGCTTCATGTCAGCTCAGTTCCGGCTGTTGCAGCCACTTGGGTAGTGAACTAGAGGATTAAAGATCTTTCTCTAGGTATTTCTTTCTCTCAGTAATCTGGTCTGCCTTTCCAATAAAAACAAATGAATCTTTAAAAACAAAAGTGTGTCTAGTCTTCCTACAACTCAAAGAGAAGAATCAGAATTAGCCAATTGCTTTGGCCTCAATAGCCTCATGTAGGTTTGGATAATCCATCTGCATATGTCAATATTTAGGGGATAAAATCACCAATTCTATATTCCCTTCTGTTTCTCTAGTCCCTTTATAACGTCCTCTTTCACCCTTTATCAGAAATGTGAGCAGGTGAAGAAGGCGGATAACAATAACAGCAATAGTCAGGTGTTCCTACTGTGACAAGTCCTATGCTAGCTACTTCACTTGCATTGTTTCATTTTGTCCTAGTAACCCTACAAGGTTGCTACAACTAGCATTTCCACTTTACACAGGGGAAACTGAAGAAAATTGCCCAGTTTCACCTAGCTGGTTAGCAAGAGAGCTAAGAGGATCCTAACCCACTAATAAATAAGCACCCACCAAAAAATACATTCCTGTCATCACGCAAACCAACACCACATGAAGAGTTAAGATGATATCAACCTTGAAAAGCTTCTCTGATAAGTGATGACCAGGATTCCTGGAAACTTTGCAAAAAAGCATCCCTGATAAATCTCAATTGCACTTTCTCCTTAGCGAATTTTTGTGTATTTCTGCTCATTCTTCACTAGGACTGCTACATATTTCTTGATTAGAACAGCACCAGATACTGTAATATCACTTTAAGTTCCACTCAGCGCTCCTTTCTTGGCCTTAATTCAATGGAAGAATGATTTACTCACATCTGAAGCATGTGCTCCTGTATATCAATGCCACCCTCACCCGCTTCCAGAAAGATTTAGTAGATGCTATATATTAGAATAGCAATTATCACATAATGTCAGAACATTAAGCATTTTACATTTCCGAATGATACATGAATAATTTGAGCCCTCTGTGTACACAGCCCTAATAAATCAAACATTTAATTTTCAAACACTTTTGAAAGCTATAAAGGCATCTCTTCTTAACTTTAAAATAGCATGGGTGGTGCCTCAATGACTTGATTTATCTCTCCAAAATACACTATTAATTCCCAATCTACAAACATTTGTGCAAGTGTTCTAAATTTTAATAAATTTGACTTATTTTAAAGCACATCCTAAAATAGGTAAGAACCAAACATTATTAAAGCACTTAAGTTACTTGTGAACACACATGAAAACAAATCAGCATTCCAAGAAAAATAAGAGGCACTGGGATGGTGGTGTAGTCGACTGCATAAAATTGGATAATGACGATTGGTAATGAGTTTCATTTCATGGGTATAGTTCCTCAAGTTAAAGCATAATTAAAATGAAATTAAAATAAGCAAACCACAATCCATAATATTGCCAACTTTAAAATGAATAATTAAATTTGTACCTTTTAATACCAAGAAAAACCATGTGGCTTAGAGTTTTTAATTTTATCTGCATATTCTGATATTCAACATAGATCTGTCCCTTCGGATGACTAGGCTTGCAATTAGCATTAACACTACTGTGGTCTTTAAATGACATGTATGGTTTAGCAGAAATTATGTCTAACAAAAAAATAACAATGGCTTATTCTGAGGGCTTCCATTTTATGACAGATATATTAACTGACACATTTGCTTGACCACACACACAAAAATATGTAAAAGGTACCATGAAAATCTCCATTATCCAAACATTGTCACTAATTACATATATTATTTTGTAAAAATTCACAATCTGGTGGGTAATTCAAATCAAGAATCAAGAAGGATTTATCAGTCCAGGTGAAACAGTCTTCCTTCTTACATGTAAAAGCCAGAAACAAAAGGCCAGGTTTTGGAAGAATTATTATGGAGAAATTAAGTTGACAAAATGGAAGGTTTGAGTTGCTTGGGGGGAAACACAGAAGTCATGTAACGTAACAGTAATTTCCCAATTTTTCATGAAATTCTGAAGCATTTACAATCATAGATGCTTCCCTGAAAGAAGGCTTTTAAATCTAACAATAAAGACTTTTGTTCCCTAAGACTAGAAGTTCACTTAAGGAGAAATGTCACAAAGATCAAAACAAAAATCATCTCACATGCACTTTGGTAGTCTAGATCAAATAACTCTCTTAAGGAAGTTCATGGTTCACAGCCTAGATAAACAGCTCAACACAAACTGGTTTCAAAATTAACTCAGACAAATTAAACATGCAATTTAGGAGTCCACCAACCTGAACTGCCTCACTTGAGGGAAAAATTTGCTTCAAGAAACCCAAGGTTTTCACGTATTGGCTAAAAGAGGTTTAGGTGTTCCAAGATGTTGCCTTCCAACACACAAACTTAAAGTAAACATTGTGTAACTGGATCCCTTCCATTATTAATGCAATACTTGCCTGGCTGGGAAATTTCTGGAAAGCAATCATCACTAACTCTCCATTCTGTGAAGCCCAAGCTGCACTGGAGAGACTCTGAATGATGAAATACCTCCTGGAAAGCCACAAGAGCTAAGAACAGGCATCAGAGCCACGCGTGGGGAAGCTGTCCTGAGAGCAGGTCCCAACTCGCCCTGCCAGCCCTGCTATATTGCTCAGAAATTACTTACCAAGTTATGGTTAACTTGGTCACTGGTTACACATATTATACAAATTCACCATCTGGTGGATAAATCAAATCAGGAATCAGGAAGAATTTATCAGTTCAGCTGTAACAGCTGAACAACTAACCCTAACAACATGTGCAAAACCCTGGACTGTAGAATAACAAATGAAGCAAAATGGATGTTTTAGGTCCATAAGTTTTGGGTTACTGTTTTACATAGCAATAAAAAAAACAACAACTGCACAATGATCAGATGCTAAACAATACAAAATGTAAGTACTTCTTATATCTGCAACATTATAAACACTAATTTGTACCATAGAGTAAAATTCTTCTTTATAATTTTTTTTCATTCATTCAAACTGCAGATACACAGAGAGAGAAAGAAATTGAACTTCCATACAAGTGATCACTACCCCAGTTTCTGTAACATCGAGGGCGAGGCCAGGGTGAAGCCAAAACACTGAAAGCCAGTCCATGTCACCTACATGGTGGGGAGGGACCCAATTACTTGAGCCATCCAACAGCTGCTCCTTGTTGATGTACACATCACCAGCAAGTTGGATCCAGGAGCAGAGCCAGGTTTCGTATCCACGCCAATATGAGATACAGGCATCCCAAGTGGTGTCTTAGGCACTGTATTCATCTCCCACTACAGATTCTCACATTTTAAAAGTAGTCCATCATGTATATCTAAGGTCCTATGAGCTGGCAGCTATTCAGTTTATATGCTGAAATGGCACACAGCTCTAAGTTCAAAGTGGTAGGAAAAGTCTTCATTCTGATGGAAAAGGTACTTACAGAAGAACAGGGAGGTTTGTTTGCCTGTTAGTTTGATCACAATTTACTGGACACAGTAAGGGAACCAAAGAGATCTCACTGTCAGGAACAGGCAGGATGAAGAGTCAGCTTTCGGCTTCAAGCATTCTGAGCAAAGTGAACAGGCCATTTGTAGTATTTGTACCTATCACAGAGAGAAATCCTGCCGGAGGCATGCCCTTGAAAGGGCTTTGACAGCAAGCTAGCCTAAAGTCCTGAAAGAAGCAACAGCCCCCAGAGGAGGCTGATGTGAAGACGTTCTGTAGAAACAAACAAAAAAAAAAACCCTTCCATTCACCGAAGCCTTGGAGAATCATAGGGTTACAGTGTCTGGAGTTTCATGAATAAATATAATAAACCAAGTAATGTATCTAGGTATTTCTTAAATCTGCTCTCTACTGCAGTTCAAAGCAGGTACCATGCCTAGTGATTCAGAACACAACTGCAGAGCCCAGTGGCCTGTCCCAGGCCTGATACTCAAGAATGAGGGCCTTCGTGTATATCCACTTCCTCAATCTTTGCTGGCCAATATGGCAGCCAGAGGTCACAGCTGTTTTGAACCTAGAGACTCTGTGATTGTGAAACACACACAGATTTCAAAGACAATACAGAAAATGTAAAATATGTTACTAACATTGTTATTTTGCTTACATGCTGGAGCAGATATTTTGGATGTAAATTAAAATGTTCTCTTTAAAACATTTTATAAAATGCATATCATACAGTTTGAAGTTCCAAACTTGTTTCACATTACATTTCTGTAAGATGCTGCTGTTTTAACGAGACAGTAACAGCCTGTTACTTTAAGAATTTAGGCCTAGGCCTTTGATCTAGTGGTTAAGACATCAGTTAGGCTATCCGCATCCTAAAGCAGCTCAGCTCTGACTCCAGCTTCCCGCTACTGCAGTCCCCAGGAGGCAGTAGTGAGAGCTCAAGGGACTGCTCTCTATCACCCTTGTAAAAGAAAGACTGTAGAGTTGGTTCTCAGTTTCAACAAATAAACCAGAAGATAAAAGCTCGTCTCTCTCTCTCCCTCTCTCTCTCTCTCTCTCTCTCTCTTTCTGTCTTTCTCTCTCTCTCTCCTTCTCAAATAAATTAAAGGTTATTTTAAAAAATTAAACTTTCCACTTATAAAACTAGAACAGTGTTTGCATGTAGGAAGTATCAATCCTTTCATATCTTCCTTCTGTCCTTCATGCAGTCATCCAGTCATCCAGTAATCCAGCATGCACTAAGCAACTACTATGTGCCATGCACCTTCCAGGTGCTTGGGGTATAGCACTGAGAACAAACACCAAACCAAAACACAAAGCCCTCTCTTAACCACCATGGTAACCATCTATCTAAATTAAATGATTCATTCACATAAAACGATGCGTCTGTTAGGTGGTTCTCCTGTTGTTGTACTTGGGTGTCATTTAGGGGCAATGAAGACTACCCTCCCTGGCTACCAAGCTCCCTCCCCCCACTCCCATGGAGAGCCCAGCTGTCAGAAACAAGAGGTCCTAAGTAGGTATATTTACCCAGGAATAGCAGGCCTTGTAAAGCCCAAACTAAAAAGAGATTACAAAATGCAGCCAGAGTTCAAAAGGAGACAACTAGGCAGCAGAGAGGAGGGAGAAGGAATCCCTGGAGCTGGGTGCAGCTGGGCGCCACCAGGCTCCTGAGGGGTAGATGGTAACAAGGGGAGCTGCCTGTCTGTCCTCCTGTGACGCACTAGAGAAGAGCAAGGAAGATGGGCACAGTCTCTCCATGTTAGTGCCTCCGGGTCACTGGCATCTGTGCCCGCGGCATTGATTTTCCTTGTCAGATGCAGACTGGCACCTGGAAAGCAGCCCACAGCATGACTGGGAAGACAAATGCCCAAGCCTTCCAAAGAGAATCACATCAGCACAACCGCCTCCTTGTTCTTACCTGGAACCTCTTCACTTCCTGCGTCTCTTCCCAGTTCCCTCAGGTGTCTGCCTCCTCTGTTCCCACACTGCCGCGAGAGGCACAGAAATGTGGCTGTTACCCCACTGATTTCACTCTTTCTACCACTTCCTTTTGTTCTTAAAATAAAGACAGATATTTTGCGAGGCTGGCAGAGCTCTTGCCCACCTCACGGCACTCCCTGCTTTGCTGTCTAGTCTCCTGACCCCTGGTCTTTCAGTCCCTCAGCTCCACCTCCTACAGCTGCAGGACCTTGGCTTCTGGCATCTCACCCCTCCACCCCTAGGAAAGCTCTCCCATCACCTCTCAGCTCAGTTCCTGCATCGCCAGAAAACCAATGCCTCCAGTGGACAGATGCATAACATCATGTCCCTAGCTTCTATCTTGGCATAATTTATATTCATTGTGGGATTATCCGAACAAGGTCACCTTCCCTCTACATTGTAGGTTCTGAAGGAAGACATTTTGTCCTTTTGGTTTACCATTAAATTAACAGCATCTAGCACAGGCACTGGTGCATGGTAGGAGCTAAGTAAGCATTTGTTCATTTCATTTATTCCACAAACATTTTGTGTGAAGAGTAAATGAGTATATGTATACACACACACACATTAAAATGATGAAAATCTAAAACTGATCGTGGTGGAGGTTGCACATTTATAAGTACACCAAAAATCAGTGAACTGCATATTGTAAATGTGTGTATTGTATGGTATGTGAATTAAATCTCAAAGAAGCTATTTTTCAAAATACGTATTTTTAAAATAAGACTAAGTAGGCTGCAATGTCCCATCATTTGAAAGTTGTTTGCTTCTGCTTAATTTTGTTCAAGCAATAAACAAATACTATTCTGTCAGTCTTCACATAACTGTTCAATTGAATGCTTTTTTCCACAACATCTTAACACTTTGAGAACAAATTAGAAGTTTTATTTCCCAACATTGTATGCCTTGGAAGTTTCCATGTTTCGGTTTAATTTTGTCCACTTGATTTTATCTGCATCATCCTAGATTGTTCCAGAAACTAATGTAATGAGTCTTTCAAAAATAGTCTCCCCAACAGATTCTAACCAGTAGACAGCAGGTGTTTACATTATTTTCTGGGTTCCTTTGGAAGACTCACAGACAGTGTCTGCTGTTTGCCAAGCTCTGGGCTGGCTGTGATGAATGCACAGGAGTAGGACAAGGTTTCTGCAGGAAAGGATGTGTAATCCCAGCTTCCTCCTCTAGCTAAAGGCAGCTGCGTGAGATCAACACTCCCACCTGGGACCTGGAACAGGGCTACCCCAGCGGGCAGGAGAGTAGTTGCTTGATAGCCCATGGTTAACACATATTTTTGCAGTTCTCTCACATAATGGGACGAAGGACCCCGCCCAAAGCCTCTCCTGAGAGTTTCTGTAATAGAAGTTCTCTTGGCATGAGCTGGTTAAGCAAAGTTCTGCAGGCAAGAGGAAGAATGAAATGACCTTGAATTCTTTTGAAATTCTGGTGGGAAAATCTACAACACAATTTTTCTGATAGTTTGAGAAAGAAATTAAGATATCACAATACTCATTCATTTTATAATCCCTCAATTTAAGCCTTATCATTTCTTATAATGTACAACTTTTCAGCACTTTTGCTAAAATCAAACATAGCTCTGGTTTTCATTAATAGCTCACAATTCCTTGAGAAACACAAATCTATCAAATAAGGGGTGTAGTTGTTCAAGTGGCTAATCTCCACCTCCAAGCACAGGTATCCCATACGGGCATGTCCTAGCTGCTCTGCTTCCCATCCAGCCTCCTGCTGGGAAAGCAGTGGAGAATGGCCCAAAGACTTGCAGCTCTGTAGCCATGGAGATCCAGAAGTTTATGGCTCCTGGCTGCTGGCTTTGAATTGGTTCAGGTATGGCTGTTACAACCATCTGGGCAATGAACCAGCAGACCAAATCTTTTCCATCTCTGTCTCTGTAAATCTGCTTTTCCAATAAAAACAAGTAAATCTTCTTATTAAAAAATCTACCAAATGGAATTTGGGAAGTTCACCCTGTGTTCATCCTATGCCTAATGTGCTAACAAAAGGGAGACACAAATAAAACAAATTCCTACTCTCTGAAAGTGCTCCTTGCCTTCCCCAGTGGGACTGAATCTAGAATGGGCCCAAGGATGAAATCTCATCCATGAGAGCGATAAACTTGCCCTTTAAAGTATCCCCAGTGGAACCAGGTGCAGATTATGGATTCTTCTCCTGCTCTAGCAGAAACTCTGTGGTAAACAATTCAATCATATCCTGAAAGAGGCCTGACCTTCACTCTCAGCTCTGGGATAAAATCTAAAAGGTATGAGGATAGCATGTCTGATGGAAATATCTATGCTCTCATTGGCTAAGAGCACACTGAATAACTTAACAATGTGATTTTGAATAAGGCAGAAGAGAGTGGCAGATGGTCACATCAGGTGGTGATCATATGACTTAGGGTGGGGCTTATTTGTGGTAATCAGTCACATCTAGAACGGTTGGAAATAAGACAATGAGATCAGTCTTGTACAAAATCCCCGTACCTACTTGAGACAGCCATATAAGGTGCACAAAACCACCATGCATGTTTTTATGTAGCCCCAATAAAACTCTAAAAAACAAGGCTCATATAAACTTTCCTAGTCCATGTGCAAGGTCATACACTGATGGCTGGGAAGTAACACCTTTCTGACTCTATGAGCAGAGAACAATGGAAGCCTCATCTTAGATACTCCTCCCAAACTGCCCCCCATGCATCTCTTCCCTTTCTTGATTTTCATTTGTAGCCTTTCCCTTTGATAAACCATCATCACAGATACAGCATCAGTGAGTCCTACAAGATTACCAAACATGAAGGTAGTTTTGAAATTTCCTTCAAACTCAAGAAGCTGGTGCTAGGATTGAGGACAGTTTATACGAACTCTCTTCCCTATAACTTTGAAGTCAACTAACTTGGGCAGAAGTGAGATGTGGACAGATCCAGAGATTGCTCTGAAGTCAGGGGGCTTTACTGCAAACCCTGCCTTCCTGCACTCACTCTCATCCTCTTTTCTCCTAACTGCTGCATACTGACTGCTCTGCTTCCAAGTTTCACCGGCATCTTTCTCCTGCACATGTATCAAAACTTACTCTGGACAAGATAGAGTATAGTTATAGGAAAATTCTATGAATTGATCTCAGCTTGAAGAATATGGATGGGCTAAGTAATCAAGCTGGGAGAATGGACAGTGGTCACCATTATCCTCAGATCTCCATCAAAGAACTGAAAAGCCTGATATGCTTTTAATACCCTATGTTATTTCACAATGGGTTGGGAGAGCAGAGAAATCTTCCACATTCTTAGAGGGTGTGAGGAAGATGTTAAGTATAATCTATCAAGATTATAACAGGTAACTTACAGATAGCAGACTCAAATCTGCACTAGACATTAGCAAAAACTATAGAGACATACAATGGGATGCAAGAGCAATCCTGACAACCTCTTAACAGGAGGTCATATGCACAGAGCAGGAGGAGACCCCAGAGTGGAGCAGAAAGACAGGAGGAGGCTTGTATCCCAACCCTGGAGATTTCCAGTACCTCACCAAGGACTATCAGTATGGGCACCAAAGACTATAGCCCAACTGCCATGAAGTTCACAGGGAATTGAAGTGTCCTCATAGGCCGAGAACTCTGAGGTCAACCATTCCCAATCGGTTCTCCCACATGGGATGGAAGAAGCCCAGAACCCTCCTCACAGGGTCTAACAATATTGGAACAACAGCCAGGAACCCTGAGCAGTTCTCAGAAACAGAAGAACAGTCAACTTCCTTCGAGACTCAGGAGAGGAGCCTTCTCTGGTCCTTACTGAGTTCCAACTTTGGCTCCCCATCCTCTCTTGCAATGACCATCAGGGTTGCTCTGGAGTCCTAAAAATTAGATCAGACAGACAGAGACAGAAAAATAAGGAAAGTTTCGAACAGACAAGAAAAATTCAGCTTGGACTCTCATATACCTTACTAGGTAGGACACAAAGTTCAGACATTCCTGAATAAGGTATTGAAGATTTCTCTACACACCCCTCCTAAAACTGTTCTGCTTATCAATCGTTAACACATAGCTTGTTAGAGTTATAAGCCTGGTTGGACTATCCTAAAATTCACTAAGTTCAGTGAAAATCATGCTTGAACACTATAAGCCGCTGAATATAAAGAAAAAAAAAAGACACGAGACAGCTGAATAGTACCCTATAACCATTTTAAGGTTTATTGCAGTCAGTTATGTATAAGCTAAAATTGAGATGTCAATGGAGTAGTTAGAGGGTATGGCTAAGAACTTGCATTTTCTAACACATTGGTCACTCAGTACCATGTCAATTAACTTCATGATGTTGTAAATTTCCAGGTTTCTTCCAGTTGAATTTGTATTGTGGCTTTTCATTGGAGGGGATGATATTCTGCCAGTTCTACTTTCAGATCAAGGATCTCCCAATGAAACTATCGAAATTATCTGGACAAAAAGATGCTGGACTCTCTGCATGGTTAATGCCCATAATGATGGAATTATGACTGATTATAAGCTGTACTACTGTAATAATATGAGGAAATTAATATGGGGGGAGGGCTTGGGAAGCGGCTGGGGGAATCCTAGAACCTTAATTTCATAAAATGAAATTTTAAAAAAAGTTGAAACTGAATCTATTTCAGCCTCTGTACCTAACTCCAATTTAGAGGCAACGCAGGGGCTGAAGTCAAAGGGCTGTGACACCCAGAGGTGGAGCCAGCAGAAGAGTCCAGTGTGACACCCAGGGACGGGACCAGCAAAGCCCAGTGTGACACCCTGGGCAGGATGAGCAAGGCCCAGACCATGGGGCTGTGACACCCAGAGGTAGAGCCAGTAAACTCCAGCGTGATACCCAGGGGTGGGACCAGCAAAGTCCAGACCACGGGGCTGTGACACCCATGGGTGGGACCAGCAAAGTCCAGACCACAGGGTTTTCCTGTAGCCTTGGTACAGTTGCTTTTCCTGCTTCTCCTCAGACTCCTCAGAATCAACGTTAAGCAAGATCAACAGGTAACACTCATGCACTTTAGATTTGGAAAGGACTACTCTCTCTACATGGCAATGCCATACAGAAAATGGAGACTGTGCTGGGATCAAGAGATTTAAGAGGCACAGCATCCAAATGTAGACAATGACCTTTGGATGGATAGATTATTTAAAAGTCAACTGCGTAAAGAGATAAAGATTTTTGCATCAATCAAGGAAATCTGAATACAGACTACAAATTGACAGTAAGGAATCAATAATTCTGTTGAGTGTGGCATGCTGGAGTGCTTATGTAAAAGCGAAAAGTTATTACAGACACATGTTTAAATCTGAAGTGACTTTAAAATCCCCATGGAAAAAAAGAATGGAGACAAAGATGAAATTAAAATATTGATAGTTGTTGGTGTTAATAAATGAGAGGTACATGAAGTTTTATTACCCTGTTTGTGGCTACTTGAAAATACATTAAAGATAATTAAAATAAATTATAAGTAGTAAATGATAATATATATTTTATTATAAAGCAATCCCCTGGAATCTCTTTGAAAATCTTTGAAAATCTCTTTTTAAAAATCAGATACAGGATCCTTTACTTAAAACCATGGAATCTGATTCTGAAGTGTGAGCCCAGGCACTAGGATTCTTGGCTAGAGGGTTTTAAATGAGGACAGTATTGGTTATGATGCCCTAGGGTATTCCCCCAACTCCTCCATCCCCTGATGCCCCAGCCCCTCTGCCTGGGAGCAAACCAAGGCAGTCTATGAACCTCAGCTTCCCAGGTCCACAAGGCCATTATTAAACTTACATGAATTATAAGCTAGACCTCTATTAGTCAGTTGGATTAATGTTGTTCCTGAAATGCATGAGGATAAAAAAGAATAAGAAAAGGAAGTAGCAATGTTTCTCCCTTTATTCTTAAGTTTCCCACCCACCTGCCTTGCCCCCAAGCACCAGCCACTAAGGGTGTAGGCAGGGGTAGGGAATGGGCTGGGCAAGTTGGGACAAAGCCCTGCTAGAAAAAAAAAGCAGGAGATACTAACACAGAAGCAGATGAATTTTCCCTTAAAAACCTGGCATTGTGGTGTAGCAAGTTTAGCTGTTGCCTCCAACACCAGTATCCCATTTAAAGCAGTGGAAGATGGACCCAAAACATGGACTCCTCTGTAAGTTTACGTTGCTGGTTCCTAGGGAGGAGTTGCAACTGAAAAGAAAAAGGGGGGGGGGGAGGACGCAATGCTCCTTGGCAACTGACACTGATAAAGTTTATTTCCAGGGTTCCAGTTCTTACAAACTTAGTAAAACAATAGTTCAGGCACAACTCAGAATTAGGTCATGTCTGTGAGCAGGGAATAGATAAGGAGTACTGTCTGTCCTTGGTTAGCTGACCAGACAGACAGAGCACAGATGTCTGCCTAAACACCACGGAGAACACGACAGCACATCCAATGATTCATGCAGGAGTGCACTCTGGGTGAGAGGCCCTCCACCTTCTCTTTCTTGCAGCCTCTTACCAATAGGATTCCACAGGCCTCTGCTGTCCCAACCATCCTGTTGGATGTATTCCGATCCCCTCCACCCTCTGGCCTGGCCCAGCCCCGTTATGGCAGCACTTGAAGGGTAAACCAACAGATTGCAGTTTTGTGTGTGTGTGTGTGTGTCTCCCTTTCTCTTGGTAATTCTGCCTTTCAAATAAATAAAATAAATCTTTGTTTTAAAAAAAATTCAAGGTCTATTCATAGGTATTTGCCATTTCATCCAGATTCAAACATTCAGGTAAACTTTCTAAATAAAATTTCAAGTAGAATTCCAAAAAAATTTCAAGATGATGGCTTGTAACTTTAATGTGATGCCCATTGCCTTTAATTATATGAATGTTCTTTATGAAATCATAGTTACAGACATTTGCCATTTGCAAAATGCCCTCAGGTAACTCCCAACATCTGTGCCCTTCAAGTGTGTAGTTCATTCTTACGCTCACATACATAGTAATTCATGCAGCCTGTCACTGGCTGTGCCCATCACAGGGAGAGATTTACAGCAGCCTCACCCCAGTAATGATGCGATCAGCCCCAGGAGCCTGCAGGACAGTTTAGAGATGAGAATTGTGTAGATAAAGCAAGACATGAAAGGACAAATATCTCCCCAGGTGATATCAGAAAAGGGTAAAATTTAAACGCTTCTATGTCTTTCCTGGAAAATTTTAACCTTTTTGTTTTACACAGATTTCTTCAGTCTTTAAACATGACAAGTGATAACTCTTAATTCTTCCAGAAAATGAGATTCACATTATCTGACAGCAGGAGGAAAATCAAGGAAAACATGAAGCCAAGTCTTAACTTTCTAAGAAAAGCGAGTGGGCGGGAGTGGTGTAGAGTTCATCGTTGTGGGAGTGGTGGGGCTGTCACCTCTGTCCATCAGCCTCTACCATTCTTCACACGAGCTACCGCCCAGGAGATAAGAACTGCCGATTAGGCTTTGCTTCTCCCACTAAGGCCTCTGCAAACCCGAAGGTTCCATCTTACTCCACAGCCATAACTTACCTTCCTTTCTGGCTTTTTCTGCTCTCTGTTGATATACAAGTATTGATTCACTAGACAGGTGGGGAGGAATAACAGGAGGCAAGGCCCTTCCTGTTCAGCTTGAGGCTCACTCACTACATGACAGCTGCTCACCAGCTCCTCAGGGTGGGCCCACGTTGACAGGATGATCCTTATTTATTGCCAGGCTGAAGAATGCTATTAACATCCAGACTGATTTACAGGGAGGGCTGGATGAAGCACTTCTGCGAGTTTAGGGGAATAGTTTCCCCTTCCCTAAAAGGTCGAGTTCTGACTCCTTAGCCTATATTTATTTCATTTTACTTATTTCAACAATAGAAACAGAGATCTTCCATGCCGCTTCCCTCCCCAGATTACCACAACAGCTAAGCTGAGGCAGGCCAAAGCCTAGACAATGGTAATGACCAAAACGCACCTTCCCAGCTATCCTTTCAAATCCACCACAGCAAGCTTATTTCTGGATCTCTAAAACTTCCATCTCCTACCTGGAACTTTTCCTTAGCCATCCCTGACTTTTTTCCTCTACAGGGCTGTCTCAATCCTGGCTCTATCCTTTCTTCTCTCAGAAAACTTTTCTTCTGAGACTCACATAGCTCCTTATCATGATGATGTCTACGTGTTTCAGAGTATATGCATAAATATCCACAGGTTATCCTGTTTGGGTGTGGAAGTGGAAATGTTCTGCCTTATTCCCTGCTTTTGCTGCAACCAAAATACAAAAACTCTCTATTCTTTTACTGGGAATGTTAGAAGATTTTCTTCCCAACTTGTAGAAATTTGGGGGGAGGGAATTTGAGAGCATAAGGAATGTCTTGTCAATGAATTGTGTAAAAGAAAAGAGGAGGTGGCATGTGGCAGAGTAGAGAGGAGGGTGGGACTTGGGAGATGACTGTGAGGAGCAGGAGCAAGTGAGAAGATGGAGAAAGACAGGAGCTGCCAGAACCTGAGGACTCATGGAAGCCTTGTCGGAACTGAGTTCACCGAAGTATGGTTCAGGGACCTTCAAGCAGAGCTTCCCATCTTCTGGACGTGGGCTTGGGTCATCTAGTCCTCCTTCAGCACTAGAGGATCCCCTCTCCTTCTTCGTCTCTGATACCTATCTCTGTGAGTACACTCACCTTTCATAGCTGGTTCCTGACCCACATCACCAGTTGCTACTTGGCTCTTCTCCACCTGAACTCAGTCACACTCCAGAAAATCATGAGGCCATTGGGAAAAGGAATCCTGAATACCTAGTGATGGGGAAAGTTCACATTCCTCTAGGGAGTGGAGATACGGAGCTAATAAGAATAGAGACCCGTGAATAAGACTATCTTGGCTATTGCCCTGGTTTATGTCCATTTCCCTAATTAGGATTTGAGCTCCAAGACCATGACCCATTCATTACTGGTTCTTAGGACAATTCCTAAAATGCAGCAAGTAGTAAATATCAGTTGAATGAATATCTGAAGGTTCTCTGCCAAAAATAAGTTTGAACAACTTTTCTCTGTTAATGCATTTTTAGACTAAATATATATATTTGTTTTGCATTTGTCATGTACAAGATAATGTGTCAAGTGGAGTAGGAGAAGGAGTTTATAGGAAGAAAAAGAAATAGAACATTTGACTTGAGATAACTCAAAATATGAAAGCAGCCATTTTTACAGAAGCCAACATTATAGCCAAAAATCTTAAAATCTTAACATAAGACAATTTAAGTCATAAATTAGTACACACTATCACTTGGCAATGGGCATGAAAAAGTAAGGAGCTAACAAATATCCCTGTATGTCTCTCCCAATAGGATACTAGACTGTGTCTTTTGGGAAAAGGCTTCAATGCCACTAACTGCACTTCACAGACATTTAGGGAAAAGGATGTACCATCAGTGTGCCACATATGATGAGTATGACACTCTGCTCCTAGGTCTGTATGGGAGTACAGCATTACAGATTACAATGGCAGCACCTGGACAGGAGCTAGGAAAACTTGTGTTGCTTTACTTCAACAAGAGCATTTAACTTTGTCATCTGATATTTTAAAGCAACTAACACTTGAGGCTGGGATTTTAGGAGTAAACAAATACATTACATACATAAGTAAGCAGCGAGCCTATGGCTGGTATTTAAGATGAGAGTTCAAAGATACACAGTCTCAGATCTTGAGTTGGTCTCCCAGTACAGCCAATGAGAATAGTCTGGCTTGTTCAAAAGGAGGCATCTCTTTCCAGCTTCATTTCATCCTAATTTTTCTCCTTCTACCAGAATCCTCTTTTATCTTTCCTATTCTAACACAATGTATTTTCCTTGTTTACAACACATTCGTTGCACACTAACTCTTCCTCAAAAAAAAAAAAAAAAAAGAAAAGAAAAGAAAGAAAGAAAAGAAAATGTATCCACACACCCTGTATAGGGTAAAATACTTATTTTCCAACTTTCTAGTTATCAGAAGCTCTTTTGCACTTATGTACTTTCCTTGTCACCATCGGGCCAAAGTGGTTCCTACATCAGTCTATACTTCCTGTCAGTGGCCTCCTCCAGGATTTCAGAAGAGCTTCACAGTATGGCATGATTTTACTCTTTGTATAAGGCATCATTGATAGAACCAGGGTTTTAGGTGATGGACATCTTCAGAGTGGGTTTACCCTCTGCTTAGAACAACCACAAGTGCCAGCCAATTGATACAATGAAATTTTGCTATTCAAATAAAACATCAGTTGATCTATTACACTGATGCCAAGTTCACAAAACAGCTGCTTGGGTCTTAAATTCCTCCTCTATCCAACTAGTAAATTGACATAAGCAGTCCGCAATAATTAGTGAATCAGTTTGTTCGAAAAAAAAAAAAGTTAATACCAAGCAGCATCCTTCGGGACCAGGGAGGAGAGCTTTCTCTGGTCCGAGCCTGGCTCCACCTCTGGACCCCGACTCTCCCTCGCAATGACCATCGGGATCGCTCCGAAAACCCCTCATAGCAAACAAACAATCATACAAACCAAGCAGGCAGAAATGCATAGTATTTAAAGCATGGTGAGACACCTATACAATACTGCATTCCTTTTCTGTAAAAGTAGAATTGTAATTTCTGACTCAGTGTAAGAATTATGTGCAGCCTCTGTTCTTAGTAAATTTACCTACCTCTCTCCTCCTAGAGATTTGGAGTAAGTAAGTCTGCTGAGCTTTATTCAAGGGTCTTTCCTTCTCTTATGTAAGATTTATTTTAGATCTATTTATTTATTTGGAGATCTGACTTACAGAGAGAGAGACTAGAGGCAGAGAAGAGACAGGAGCAGAGCTTTCACTCACTGGTTCACTCCCCAAATGTACACAATGGCCAGGGCCAACCCAGGCAGAAACCAGGAGTTTTATCTGAGTAACCCACATGGGTGGCAGAAACCCGAGCATATGGGGCCATCTTCTGATGTTTTCCAAGGTACCTTAGCAGGTAGCTGAACTGGAAGTAGAGCAGCGAGGACACAAACCAGTGACCCTATGGGATGTTGGTGTCACAAACAGCAGCTTTACCTGCTATGTCACAATGTTGATCCCTCTTTCTTTAACTTTTTATTTTGAAGTAATATTAGATAGAAGATCAGGTTTCACACTATTAACATTTTTGATACCCACAGTAATTTTACAAAAAACCAATTTTCATACATACAATGCTCCTAATTGATTGTGGTGTGTTGAATTGTGGCCTCTCCAAGGAGATACCACTAAGTCTGAACACCTTAAATCTGTTCATAATGATGTGGAAAAATAGTCTTTCCAGACGGGATTAAGTAAAGAATCTCAAGGTCAGATCACATTGGATTAACTATGTGGATTCTGAGTTCAATAAGTGTCCCATAAGAAGAGAAGACGAAGAAGATAAACCCAGGGGAAGAGGCCGTGAACGATTGGACCAATGTTGTCACGTGCCAAGGAACATCCAGAGCCACCCCAGAGGCCAGAAGAGTTGAGGAAGATTTAATCCTCAAGAAGGTGCTAGCTTTAGGACCTCTGGAGTCCAAAAGTGGGAAAACAAATGTTGTTTCAAGCTCAGTTTGTGGTACTTGGTTACCGAAGACCTAGGAAATGAATTCATCCAGGTTATGTAAATAAATGAAATTAATATTCTCTACCATTCTAATTATGATTAATGACTTGCATGTACTCTTAATAAAGGACTGGTTAATTTCAGAAGTAGTTTTACCATGGTTTATGCCCAACAAATATACTGTCATCCCCTTTGTCTTAACTTTACTTAAATAGCCCTTTAGATATCTAAAACTTCCTAAAAATCCATGAAAAAGTGTAATATAATTAATTGACCAAGGAGGACTCAGCAGTCTTTACAAAAACATCTGTTATGCACATGTACTACGTTTTGTAAATTGTTCAGCTTTAACATGGAAAATGAAGCTTAATTACTACAGCCAAGAAATGAGGAAAACATTTTTCATAAACACTAATACAGATGGATATTCATATGCTAAATAATTTAAGATATTAAATGTACATGAAATTTTAGGCATATTAATAGCAGATATTAAGTTAGTGAAACATTTTTATAGTGACTTAACTTTTTCCTTTCATAAATAATAGCTGAACAGTAGATTATAGGCTTGATATTTTGAGCTGTGTGTTTTGACATATAACCCATAAACCAACAAGTTAAAATATACTTGCTAAATGATCTAAAATTCATTGACACTGAAACTGCTGGTGATTGGTATACAGTTTTGACATTTAAATGTACAATTTATGCTGTGCTTCAATGTCATTTGATATAGATTATCAAGCAGAGAAAAATAAATTATGTTAAATTATTCTAAAATACTCTTTGAATCCATCATTTTGTACCTATCTATAAATACAGTTTTTGCTCTACTAAAATATTTTCAAAATATCTATGAAAGTATAACAATATACATTTTTATCCCTGCTAAGGAAATAAGCAGTAGGTTATTGGCCATCCTTTCCAAGCAAATAAGTACCAGGCTATTGGTTTAGGAATTAAAATAAATAATCCTGCCTCAAAATAAACACCTCACTGGGAATTGACAGTGAATCTTAGCCCTTTTTAAGGCAAAGGAATAAATGTCATATTTCTTACAGAAATATTGCCTATTAGTATTTTCCTAAATGATGCCAAGTATGGAATGATTCTGATGAAACCTTAACAAAGGTCTGAAGGGGGAAAAAAAATGGCACATTTGAACACTTTATCCATCTTCAACCTTTCCTCCCTCTGTGGAAAAAAATCCAATATAAATGACTCTTAATGATCTTCCTTAACACTCTGGGGAGGTACAGAGAGAAATCCACTGTCATTACTCTTTATGTCCTACAGAATGAGAATTCCAGCCAACATCTCCATTAGATGAAGCCAAGCACACTTGCTTTCATTATGAAGTGCAGCTGACTCCCCATGCCTGTCTTGAGACAGAGTGACAGAACGAGTGTATGGTAATGCACCTATTCCTGTCTCAGAACCTGCGTCACAGCTCCTAAGAAGCATAACAACATCAATGACAAGTTTGTCTTTAAAAATCAAAACATGAAGATTATAAATGTAAATTTCCCTTTGCAATAATTACATTCTTCAGCTGCTCTGAAGATACAGAAAGTTGAATTTTAAAAAATTAATTCACATTTTTTAAATAGCAAGAATTATTAAACTCACATTTCTAAATCTTCTCATTAAACTTTTTCCAGTGCTCCTGAATTCAATAATTAACTCTGCCAACCAGCCCATTGCTCATTCTGAAACGTGGAGCCCTTCACAACCAATTCATCTCCCCCAGGCTTCAAATGCCCAATTCTTTAACTAGCCTCAACAGTGCTCAAAATACATAAAAATGCTTAAAAAGATACTTAAAAAGGTCTTTTAAATCCTTCATTTTGCCTCATCTTAATCTCTCGCATCCAAAACACCACTGCCTTGTATCTAATGTAAAGCAGTAGCCTCCTAGCTGGTCACTCTTAATTAACCTCAATTCACTTAGAAAGCATGATTTTTAAAATACTCTGTGGCTTCCTCCTTGTCTCTCCTTGGACTTAACACCTATACTAGTTCCTCTTGCCCTCAAGCTCTACATCCTCTAGTCTTGTCACCTGCTCTTGGGTGATACAGGCTTTGTGGTTTCCTCTGCCCACATGTCTCTTGTCCCCCCTCTTTAGACAGCTGTGCTCTTCACTCTTGAGTTCTAACATTACTCCACTTTCTCTAAGAAGTCCTCACTGTCCTCTAATCTCTGTCTCCACCTCCATGACAATTTATCATTGTGCTATTTATGTTGTACTATAATTTATGTGTGTAGACTTCTTTGTTCCAATATGTTTTTATAATATATTCCTCCCAATATAGTTTATACTTTCTGTTCATTGTTCTCTCCCTGGCACCTAGCAAAGTGCCAGGGATAGTAAATGCTCAGTAAAAATTTTAATAACAATTATGTCTCTTTTCATGTGAAGAAGTAGTATACTCCCTTCTCCCCATAAGCATCCAAAAATATGAAGTTGTGCCAAGATCCATGACTGAATAACAAAAACACACACTGATTTTAGCCACAGAAAGATACTTAAAAAAAAAAAAAAAGACCATGTTCCCAGGAGACAGGAGACAGCTAGAGAGAAATCAGTGGAGATCTACAGAGACTCCGGGGAACAGTGAGGGCAGGGTAAACACACACAGCAACCAGTAGCACACACCCAGCGACTTTCACAGCTTCCAGCCAATGGGAAAGTGCCCTCTCCCACAGCAAGGTGCAAGGATGCTGCACTGGTCTATGTGCCACAGATGATCCTGTCTGAGGCAGAATTCCAGGGTCCCCACTGACTTTGAATGTGGCCTGAAGAGCTGGCAAAGGAGAAGGGTGTCGAGTAAGTTCCATAAAGCTTGGCCACAGGGCCTACACAGGGCCTACACAGGGCCTAGAGGCTAATGTTCTCACCTTGCATGTGCCAGGATCCCACATAGGCACTGTTTCCTATCCCAGCTGCTCCACTTCCCATCCAGCTCCCTGTTTGTGGCCTGGGAAAGCAATAGAGGACGGCCCAAAGCCTTGGCACTCTGCACCCACATTGGAGACCCAGAAGAAGCTCCTAGCTCCTGGCTTCAGATCGGCTAAGCTCCATCCATTACAACCAAATGGGAAGTGACCCAGCAAATGTAGATATTTCTCTCTGACTCTCCTTCTCTCCATAAATCTGCCTTTCCAATCAGAATAAAGAAATGTTTTTAAAAAATATCTACCATACCCAATTTGAGTGTGAATTTAGTTACTTGCCACACCCCCAAATTCTCGCCAGAGCTCCCTGGCCCTACTTAGCACATACCTCCGGATGTCTGCTGTAAGTATCAGGCATCCCCCAAGTCATAACGGCACATTTCCAAGACCAAATTCTTCAGAGGACATAACAAGTAATTACACAAATAAGAACCAACACAGATGTACAAGAAACAAGAACAAAGAGGGCAGTATGACTCCCTCAAAGGAACACAAGAATACAGCAATACTGGACTGTGAAGATGGGATGGTTGACCAAAAGCTAGAAAAGGAATTCAAAAAAAGATTGTAAAGATTACTCAAAAAGACAACAAAAAAAGAACACAGAAGCTATTGAATTAAAGAGATATGTTGAAAGACATGGTTAAGAAATTCTGCAAGTGTATAGTAATAATAAATAAGAGTCCATACAAAATATGAAAAATTAAGAAACAACTATCCAAGTAAAAAATATGGTAGAAACATTGAGGAAACAAACTTGGTGAGGCAGAAGAGGGAATATTTAAAATAGAACCCAAGTCTTTTGAAATATTTCAGTGAGACCAAAAAAAATTGAAAGAAAAATAAAAGTAAATCTATGTTTTTGATTTATGGGATTCCACCAAATGACCAAATATATGCATCTTAGAAGTTCCTGATGGCATGGGACAGCCTTACAAATGATACTAAATGATGAACAGAGAAAGATAACCAGAATCATGTAAGAATATGAAGGCAAAAGCCACCTATTAAAAGAAGAAAGGAAATGCTAAACAAATGATAGGAATATCTATGGTGAAATGTTAGGGTCAAGTCAATACTCCTCATTTATAACCTTGAAAGTAAATGATCCAAATTCTCTGAAAGATATAGACTGATTAAATGGTTTTTAAAAAAAAAACAAAAAAACACCTAAACACTGCCAACAAGAAAGAACTTCACCAACAAAGGTATATAATTTGAGGGTTAAAGGATGGAAAAATTATATTTCGTACTGCTAGAAGTCAAAACTAGCAATAATTATTCACATATCAGAAAATCATCTTTAAGTCATAAGCTCTTGTAGGAGACAAAGGAGGGCATTATGTAATGAGTAATTACATAATTATGTAATAAGGGATCAATTTTTTTAAAAATGTGTAAACCAACACAACCACTAGTCCGTATGGGGATTCCTCAGAAATTTGAAAAGGATCTACTATCTGACCCAGCCATTCCACTCCTGAGAATTTTACCCATAAAAATGAAAGCAGAATACTATAGAGTTATCTACAGTCCCATTCAGATGTCTATCAACAGATGATTAGATTAAAATGTGGCAGATTGCGCTATGGAATACTGTTCAGCCATTGAAACTAACAAAATCCTCTCTCTCGCAACAGAATGGATACCAACTGGAAACCATTATGCTTACTGAAATAAGCAAGTCCCAAAAGACAAATATCATGTTTTCCCTGATCTATGGAAACTAACACACACATAGTAGAAAAAAAGGTAATCTATCAATGAAATTCACATTTTGAGATTTAAATATTGTTTTAAACTTCTGTCTATATCCCTGATGAATAGCAGATTTTATATCTGGAATTTCTTGAATACTTTACCTAATACAGTGTTAAGCCTGTTATTGTGAAATGAAGCAAAAACACACCACCATAATTTTTAAAAACGAAATAAAGAATAGGAGAGTGGTTGAGAATTCAAGAGGGATAGAGAAGGTAGGGAAAGATGTAGCACTATGCTCCTAAATCTGTATTGTAATTATATGAAATTTGTTCACCTAATATAAATAAAATAATCTTTAAAATTCAAAAAGAAAGATATAACTATAAAAATGTATATACATTCAATGTTGGGGTACCCAGCTATCTAAAATAAATGGTAATGGATCCAAAGGGAGGCATAAGCTCCAAAACAGTAATGGGGGACATCAGTGCCCCACTTTAATCAATGACAAATCAGCCAGACAAAAATCAACAACAACAAAATAGAGCTAATATTCACATTCACTATTTACCAAATGGATCTAGTTGATTACGTATGAACTATATCATCCTACAGCCGCACAATCACATTATTTAATCATTCTCTAGGATAGACCATATACTGAGCCACGTAATGAGTATCAACAAATTAAAAACAAAGATTTAAACCACATCATATATCTTTTCTTACCACAATGGAATGAAGCAAGAGATTAACAACATAAGAAACTTTAGAAATAAACATATGAAAACTGACCAACATTCTCCTGCATAAATAGTAAGCCATAGAAGAAATCGAAAGGTAAATTTAAAGATCCTCGACAATAATGAAAAAGAAAACACAACATATCAAAACTTATGGGATACAACAAAAGCTATGTTAAGAGGAAAGTTTGTAACAACTAGTGCCTACATCAAGAAATTGGAAAAGTAAATTATCTATCAATGGCTATCTAACACCTTGAAAAACAAAAAAACAAGAAAAAAACAAAATGCAAAATTACTAGGAGGAAAGAAATAATAAAAATTGGAGATAGGAACCAGTGTTGTGGTATAGTACGTACAGCTGCTACTTGGATGCCAATACCCCATTTAAGTTCCAGTTCATGTTGTGGCTACTCTAGCTCCATGCTCATGGTTGGAACAAGCAGCAGAAAATGGTCCAAGTGTTTGGATCTCTGTCACCCAAGTGGGAGATTCAGGTGAAGTTCCTGGTTTCTAGATTTGGCTTGGACCAACCCTGGCCATTACAGCCACCTGCAGATGTAAGTATCATGTGGATCTAAGATTGTTTTCTGTATCTCACTTTCAAATATATACAAGAATATTAAAAAGTATATAGGGAATAAACAAAACTGAAACTTGAAAAACTACACAAAAAATCAGTGAAGAATTAAAAAACTATAATAAAATTGACAGTAACTGGCCCAAAAGGGGCCAAATTCATAAAAGGAGAGACTGAAAAAAAAGATGTTGCAACAGATATCATAGATTTATTATAAAAATGGTATGCCAACAAATTGGAAAATCTAGAAGAGATGGATAGATTTTTTTTTAACACTTACAATTTTCCAAAACTAAGGCACTGATCCATAGAAAATGTAAATATACAAATAAGCAAGGCTGAGGTTAAATCAATGACAAAGCGCCTCCAAAGAAAAGCCCAAGACCGGGTGGCTCCACTGCCAAATTCCACCACACTTTTAATGAATAACTAATCCCAGCCTTACACTATTAAAATAAGGTCAGTCTTCTGGAATTCTATAATTTCAAACTCAGGAAAAGATAAAACAAAAAAAGAGAACTACAGAGAAGCATCCATAATGAACACAGATTTTAAACTCCTCAACAAAATGCAAAATGCTAGCTAACTGTACAAAAAAAAAAAAAAATCACCCACCAGGACCAAGTGGGATTCATCTCAGAGAAACAGAGATGGTGCAACAGATCCAAATCAAAAAACATTATACATTACATTAACAAAACAAAGAATAAAAACCACAAGTATCTTAACAGATGCAGAGAAGGGACTGGATAAAATATAACATGATTTTATGATTTTGAAAAACATTAAAATAACTGGGTAAAGAAAAAACATATCTTAACACAAACAAGGAAATATATGAGAAACCCACATTCAGCATCATATTGATAACTATCACAAAACAGAAGGTGATATGGCTTCATATCAGACCACTGGCTCAGCTACATTCAGTGGACAGTCCCTGGAGAGCAAGAAGGGATAACGAGATTTGAAACCATTTTGAGCCATACCTCACTGCATACACAGATCCTTCCTCCTCTCCTCTCTCATGTCACACTCTCTCATTTTTACTTCATTAATTACATTGTATTATATGACACAGTTACATAGGTACTTGGGTTCTCCCCACCCCTCCCCAAACCCTCCCACCATGGTGGATTCCTCCACCTTGACAACATGATTCTATACAGAGGAGAACCAAAAGACTCATTTATTGACTGCTAGGACTTATCAGCATTTGGTAACATGACAGAGTATAAAACAAATGAATGCAAGCCAATGGTCCTAGTGTATACAAACAAATTCAGGGCTGAAAAAAAAAAAACTAGTCAGTGGGGTCCCTTTCAAAATACTGGATAAAACACTTAAATACCTTACAATAAACTTAACTAAAGACATGGAAGATGTCTATGAAAAAATCACAAAACATTGAAAAAAGAAATAGAAGAAGACTTTTAACAATGAAGAACGTTGCCATGTTCATTGATGGGTAGGGTAGAGTTAACATGATCAAAATGTCCACATTATGAAAAGTAATACACAAATTCAACAAGATTCCAATCAAAATAACAAGAACATTCTTCACAGGGCTGGAAAAAATAATATAAAAGTTCATCTGGAAACACAGGACATCACAATTAGGCAAACTATCCTGAAGAATAAGAATCTAGCTGGAGCGATCACAATCCCAGACATCAGAACATATAATAGGGTGGTAGTAATCAAGACAGCATGGTGCAGAAACAGAAAGGAAGAAGAATGGAGCAGAATGGAAACATCAAAAGAGAACTCACACATGTACAGCCATCTAATCTTCAACAAGAGAACAGAAAACAAACCAAGGAAGAAAGGTCTCTTCAACAAATGCTGTTGGGACAACTGGATAGCAGACTGAAGAACTAAGAAACAACACACACACAAAGATCAAATCTAAATGGATAAAGGATTTAAACTACACCCAGAAACGATCAAACTGTTAGAAGAAAATGTGGGAAACACTGTGCAAGACATAGGTGCAGGTAAAGATTTCCTAGAAAAATCATCAAAAGCACAGTCAAGACCAAAATAAACAAATAGAACTACATTAAACTAAGAAGCTTCTGCACAACACAGGAAACAATCAGCAAAGTAAAAAACAAACCAATAGAGTGGGAGAAAGTCTGCACATTACATGACAGGGGGCTTATATCTAGAATACACAAAAAACTCCAGAAACACAACAACAAAACAAACAAACCAGATGAAAAATGGGCAAAGGAAATGAGCACTTTTCAAAGGAACAAATACAAATGGCTAACAGGCATATTAAAAAACACTCACACTAAAGCTCCCTAGCAAGAAGGGAAATTCAAATGAAAATCCCACTGAAACTCCACTTAACTCCAGTGAGAATGGCCCACTTACAGAAAACCTACACCTGCAGGTGAGGATGTGGGGAAGAGGGTACCCTGCAGTGCACTTCAGGGGTGGCTGTAAAATGTAATTTTCATCTAGGACAAAGGCCTTTCTGAATCACGTCTTCTCTGGACCTATCAATAGAGACATAGCAACGTAGAATTTGCTGTCACAGGAGAGCAACAGCCAGGCTTATTTTTACCAGGGGCAATTTCCTCCTCTGCCCTCAGCAGCCCCTACTCAATCCTCTCCACAAATGGTGATTTAATACACAAAGAATGTGAGAGCCACGACCGTGTACATGAAAACAACATTCTTACCTTCTCCTGGTTGTGAGAGTAATGGAGCATCCCACAATAAAGAACACAAAAAGATGGTTTCTGGATGAAGTAAAAGAGATGCTACATGGACATGGGGTCTTCATCAAAAAGACAATAAACCCAAACAGAAGTCATCCCTCTTCTCTGACCAGTTTCTAAATGTCCATTGATGCCTTATCTTATTTCACATGTGCCCCATCATATGCCTCATAACAATGGCGTAACCATCCACAGACCAAATATATTTGACAACGGTCTCATAAGATTACAAGGGAGCTGAAATTTTCCCCTCACCTTGTGATGTTGTGGTCAGCCTGACATTATATGCAAAGCATTACTTATGTTTCTGTGGTGATACTGGCATAAACAAACCTACTGCAATGTCAGCCACACGGAAGCAAAGAACATACAATTATGTAGGGTAGATAGCACTTGATGACAGTGATCTAGTATGTACATAACTTACTATACTATATGCCTTTTATTCTAGAACACATTTGTCCTACTTACACAAGAAATCTAACTGTAAACAATCTGCCAAGTCATACCCGTGCAACCTCAGGCATCCCATGTTTACTGCCCGTCTTGACACCCTGTCAAATAATCGACCTGCACCACTGAGATCTGTGTAATTGTATTTGATGTCCTCACAATGCACCATCACCTAACTATGCATTTCTCAGAATGCATCACTGTTTGCAAGCAACACATGACTGCCTGATAAATCTAATTATTCATAAAAATCAGGAGTCCTGAAAAACACATTGGCCCGGGGCTTTGCTCACCCAGGATAGCCATACTCTGCAGACAGTTAAAATGCTGGCTTGGGGAGTCCAGACATCTCACCCACTCATAAGTGTATAACCACTGAGGGCATTGCTAAGAAGTCCTAATTGGTCATCCAATTTCCAAGTCCTACTGTTCTTGTCAGCTCTAAAGAGGGAAAAGTTTCCATTTTTACCTCATTACCACTTTCTTGAGCTATCCCTGCTAGTAGGGTCTTCTGCAAAATGTCGTGTTACAGCTAAACATACAGTTTAACCTAGTTAATATTTTTTAAAAGATTTTTTTTTCTTTAATATTCATTTATTCATTAATTACATTGCATTACATGACTGGGATTCCCCCCCCTTCACCCCAAACCCTTCCCCCATCATGAATTCCTTCACCTTGATGCATAACCACAGCTCAAGTTCCGTTGAGATTCCCTAATTAAAAGTTTACACCATACAGAGTCCAGCATCCCACTTGTCCAGTTCAAGTTCAACGGCCTCTTAGGGAGGCCCTCTCAGGTTTGTAGGCAGAGCCAGCAGTGCGTCACCTCGATCAATTAGAAGCTCCAACATATCATCAGCAACAGTCCAGGTATGATGAGGCTGGTGCAGAGTCCACTGATTGACATAGTCCGTCTTAGGGTTTCCCCTTGTCCAGTTTTCCGCTGCAAGCATAAAGCTGAGGTGGTTGATTCATCTACTCCATTTTCCATCTTTTTTTGATTAATGCTTTGATTCCTCCATTTTGTTCAGGGGAATCCCCCTAAAAAAAACTTTGAGGCATTCCCAGTCCAGGCTCCTACATGTACTACTAGTAAGCACAGTGCCCGCCACCGTCCATCACTCCGATCAGCTGATGGTTTTAACCCCTGGGTTGGTTCTCTTCTGAGCCCCGACCTCTATTGGAACCAATGAGTATCGCATCTCTCCCCGGCTCTGCCCATCACACTCTCGTCCCTCACCTAAACCAGTGGGAGGAGTGCTGGTCGGGTGTTGCATTCCCTGCTAGCACAGGCCATTTCACCTTGGCATTTTGTGTTTTATACTGTTTTTTTTTTTTTTTAATCGCAACCAAACCCGGCCAGGCCCCCACACAGTTTCAGCACTTGGGCTTGCCAGTGAATGACGTGAACCGACTCAGCCTGGTCTGCCCCAACCCGAGCCAAGTGTAAATTCATTCTAAAGCAGAGCCTGCCTTATGGATGCTGTAACCTAAGGCAGACTAAGTTATGTCACCTAAACTACATATTTATAGCAAATCATAAATATTTCTATTATACAAAAATGACCCTGGCTGTTTTATTCTGCCAAAGAGTCTCTTTATTAGATTATCATTAATGGTTTAACAAATAATCTGCAGTGAAACATTAGTACATTTTATAGCTGTCAAGGAGATGCACAAAGACTCCACTGTCGAGGTGCCAATGTCACCATCCTGGGACCCACCTTTTGTGGGGTGCAAGAAAGTGATTAAATACTCCCTTTTCTGTTAGGTATTACTGCCAAGTTCTCAACTTCCCAGATGCCAGATCTGAGCTTATGGCCTTTAAGAGGAAAAAGCCAGGTAGAAAGAAGGTTACTTCACTGAACATTCAATAATGAGGTCTCTTTGTCCTTTTGAAAGTCTAAGTAAAATTTTGTCTGGCTTCAACAAGGGTGGCCAAATTGAGCTCATGTTTATTAATTGGCTCATTTTAATTGTTAGTCACAAAATACACTTGTTAAGGAAATGATTTAGTTCTCTCACAACCCAGAATTAACCTTTCTGGAAGCCACTTTTTATGAAAATCAGACAAAAACATTTGCATTGGATTACCAGAATTACAGAGGTGTTTGGTAAATTAATTTGTGAAGAAAGGAACTCACAAATGGGGAACACAAACCAGGTGCAATATACATATATTTATTACTGAATTGTCTGCACCATTTGCTTTGAGTTTGGGATGATTGAAAAATAAGACCATGTTATTTAAATTCATGGTGTTGTTTACATCTTTTTTCTTTTGTTTTGTGGCTTTTCATTTAAGGGGCTGTGTAGTAGCTGTGTAATGGAGACTGTCATATCTAGTAACATGTTATTTAACTTCATGGCATTGTAAAATTTCTATTTTTCTTTCTATTGTTGATTTTGTATTGTGACTTTTCATTTGAGGGGATGTACAGTAGCTGTGAAATGGAGACTGACATATCCAGATAGGAGGATACATTGTAGTGTGCATTTCTACTTCCAGACAAAGATGGACTTACAATGAAATTGTTTACTATATCTTGACAATAGGATGCTGGACTCTCTGCCATTGTCCATGCCTGCAATGGTGGACATGACTGTGTATGAAGAACTATACTTTAATAATAATATAGAAGAAGTAGGTGGGGGGGGAGGGATTTGGGCTGGGATAAGGGAAATCCCAGGAGACTATGGAACTGTATCATAAAATGATGATAATAATAATAATAAAATGTAAAATGTGAAAAAAATAAAATAGCAAAAAAAAAAAAAAAACAAGACCAGAGATCATCTGCAAAGCCATACAAAACCAGACCGGAAGTGTAACACTGCCTCTAATATGCACTGCATGGGTATTTAGCATTTTGTTTGCATGGAGGCTCTAGAGAAGTTCCCATCACACAGCATAAATTCTCACACTCTCAATTCTGGGAACAAATTTCCTAGGAGATCTGTCTCCTACACACAGCCAGACACATTTGATCAATTTGCGACTGAAAAAAAGAAAAACTCGAGATATTGGGCTCTTCCGATTATGTTCTGTGTAGTACAATCTCTGGCATCTCTAAAATTTCATAATCCCTGACAGCAGGCTTGAGCATCGGGTAAGAAAAAAATATGGGGAAGTAAAGTCAGAAAAGCCCAAGTTCAAATCCCTTGCTGCATAGAAGTCCAGGTGGCAGGGCAGGCCAGCTAAGCTCCCAGTGAAATGAAAATGACAATATCCATCCTATAGCAGTCATAAGGATTGAGTGATATATTTTATGTGGAATGAGTAGAACCTACTAGGCGTTGAACAAATCGAAAGTACTCTTAACATGCAAGATCGTTTGTCTTTGTGACTGTTTCTCATCCAAATATTAGAGCAATGGAGTTGTCCCTGATAGCCTTGAATTTGACTGCCTGAGATTTATAACACCTACAGAAGCAATAAACCACCTGCTCTAAGGCGGGCCTTGCTACTAATATCTGCTTTCTTCCTATCTCCCTTCCCTATTCAATCACTCGGCCTTTGCACAATAACACTATATTAAGTACTTTTTTATACCAACCACAGGAGGTATGTAATTTAGTGACAGAAGTACCATCTTAACATTCCACAAAAGCACTTCTGTTTAGTGTTTACTATGTGTCAAAGCTTCATGCTTGTTATCTCTTTTATTATGACAATAGCATAATAATTGGGTAATGAAAGCAGAGGATATCACTATTTTTGTTCCAGGTTTTGTAGATAGGAAAATTGGCACTCAAAGCCAGCAAGTAATTGGCCCAAGACAAAACAGCATGATCCAAGCTTTTCAATGTGAAATTTTGGTCTCTTAAGAAGTGATCATTATGCAAAGGCAACACTCATTAATAATCAGATAAATGCAAGTTAAAACAACAAGGAATTTCATATAAGACATATTATATGGCAAAAACGTGTCAACACTGGGCAATCCAGGAATTGCAGGAAAGGAAATGTTAAAGGTTTCGGAACTGCTATGGAAGCAGATGCTGAAGTGGCCGTGCCGGACAGCAGCATGCAATTGCTCCCTCATTCAAATCAGGAAAGCAAAACACTGAGACCTAGAAAGCCGGCTCTTGGGATTCTGTTTCAAGAAATCCTCACAGTGTCCTTAAGACACAGATTCCCAATCTCAGCCCTGTGGATCTCTGGGATTAAATCACTGTGCTGTGTGAAAGCTGCCCTGTGCCTTGCAGGATGCTTGGCACCTCCTCTGCCTTGCACTCCTCCAGGTGTCAGGGGCACCCTCCCCCTTTGTGGCAACCAAACATGCATCCCGACATTGCCTACTGTCCCTGGGTTGCAAAGTCATTCCCAGCTGAGAAACACTGCCATAGGGGGGACATGGGAGGACATTCAATTTGGTGTCATCTGTGAAGAGGAGTTAGAGCCACCTTGGTGATTGCTCTTGGCAAACTGAATAGGGAAAGTGTAACGCTGCCCAGCATGAACAGAAGGTAGCTGCCAGACACAATGGATTAGATGTGCACCATAGCAACACAGTCCTCAAGAAAGGGAAAGGGAAAGAAATGGAATGAGACATAGAACAGTTTCATTTATGCAGGTTTACAGTACATGGTTCCAAAACAACAAAAGGCATTCTGCAAGAGTACACAGGAACAAAAGGGCATAAAATTATACAAGGGCACGGGGAAGTAGCGGAAGAGTGGTATCCCTTGGACAATACTGGATGTGAGGATTACAACAATAAACTCTGTGTGATCTTAAAAATGAAACAGCACACAATGACACACCGTGCCAGGTACAGCTAGCAATGTCATAGGCTGGGAGGTAGGAAACCACCTGAGGATGGTTGGGAGTAGGGAAAGAGATGGTAATCTGAGCTCATCAATGAGGATAAGCAGAATTTTCTAACAGATACAAACAACCCGTGTGTGTGTGTGTGTGTGTGTGTGTGTGTGTGTGTGTGTGAAGCACAGTGCAGGATATTTCTGAATGTTTAATATAATTACCACCCAATAATCACATTTACCTATTTCATTTGATTTTGAGAGGAAATTTCATTGTTCTCATGGTATATTCTGAAATTCAGAGAGGTAAAAATAGCTTGCCCATGGATACATAGCCTAGTCTCTAACTTCAAAGACCATCACTTTGATACTCTATCTGAGTCATTCTTGAGTCACAGATTCCTGGACCAGGCTTCTCAATTTATTTTTTCATAGAACTCAGTAAATCTTAGGCATTCAAAGTCTTCACAGCCCTTGCCAACAAGTTGTCAAGCTCTAATGTACTTCATTATCTCCAGAGTCTATCATCTTTTCTTTACCAAGGAAAGGTTGCCCAAGCCACCAAGATTTCTAGGCAGGATGACAGTTCTTTATTCAACTTTTCCTTAACTTTCCTTCTATCAAGAACACTCATTTGGTCACTTCCGCTTCCACTTAAATCTACAGTGGCTCCTCATCATCCTCAGATTAGAGTCTAAATAGGACTTTCAGGGCTTTTCAGGATCTGTCCTAAGGTCAACGTTCTTGTCAAATTATAATGGAATTTGGTTTGCTATACATCATGCCACACCCACGTCTGAACATTTTATTATTCTAAGAGACATCACAAGTTATTCGAAAATCACTAGTTGGCCCCATTATTTCTTAAGAATTACCCAGGTTTCATGTAACAACAGCAGTAACAAAGCCAGACTAGGCAAGGTCAGTATAACACAGTGAGCTGAAAGCATCCACACAGGATATCATTCACAAATAAAGAGTGGCACTTGTGGTTCACGAGGCCAGCAAGAGAATGCTTCAATCAATCAGTGGACAAATGCTGAGTATGTGTTACTATGTCTAGACTCTGGGTGGCAGAGTGGGGCAGGGAGGCACAGGTTAGCTCTTAGCTCCACTAATGGAGAGCAAGGCAGGGCACATGGAGAGAAGGTAAAAGACTACAAGTTAAGAAGGTTTCTAAGAAAATGAAAATCCAAGCTAAGTCTAAAAATTGAACATTATGTAGTGCTTATCAGGACCAGGGTATAATGGGGTAGAACGGATCACAGAAATGGCTTTGCAGACAGGGGTGATGGCTGCAGGAGGGCTAAGGATGAGCCATAAAATAGCTCAGGATGGCTTAAAATATGCAAGTGGCTTTTGAAACACATACCACAGAGTGTTGTTACACACTATTAATTTAAATACAGTGCATAAAAGAAATATCTGTACATGGCAGGAATATTGGACACATTGGAGCAACTTTTGTAACAATCCCAGCTCTTGGAAAAAGCATGGAACCAAGTAGCAGACCAGTGAATATATGAATCTGTCTGACAGTGATAAACTCAGCTTAGCTCTCCAAGTCTTTCTCCTAAGAATTCAGGGAAAATATAATGAGCTAGTGAACATGGGGCATTTTAATTTTAATTTTTAATTTTTAATTTATTTGAGAGGCAGAAAGCTAAACAGGACACCAAGGAAGATTTTCTCACCTGCTGGTTCATGCCCCCAAATGCCTACAACAGCCAGGGTTGGGCTGCACCATAGCCATGAGCCAAGAATCTTTCCAGGTCTCCTGTGTGGGTAATAGGTACACAACTGAGTCATTACCTGCTGCCCTCCAAAGTCTGCATTGTCAGGAGACTGGAGGGGCAGGAAAAGCAGCCTAACATTGTGAGGAGGGAAGCTGAGGAAGTTACTCAAGGATAAAGGGTGTTACCTGGGTAACAGGAGAATGAGGAAGAGCAGGATAGGGGTTTTTCAGGCAGGCACAGCATATTCAAGGGTCTACAGCAAGAACACTGAGTCCATAGTGAGCTTCTAGAAAGGGTAGAGGGAGGCTGCTGATGATGCAAGGAGTGCCATGTGAGTTGGAGCTATACCCACATGTGTGGGCAGCCCCCAACACATATCAGCCACGGACTGCCATGTGGGCAGGATCTATACCCACATGTGTGGGCAGCCCCCAACACATATTGGCTATGGTGTGTAAGCTTCGCCCATGAGATGACTTACAGACTGCTTCCTAACCATGACAGATGCTGTTTTCATTTCAGATGTTTCTGGTGTTCTATTTGACATGGCCTTGGGAGCTTAGCAAACAAAAGCACTACTAAGACATTTTGACAGAGAGGATGCTGTCAAACAGAAAACAGAAGAAAGGAAAAGCAGCCACAAGGGCAACCCTATGAATGGCAGTGGAAAAACGCAATTTCTGTGTGGTCAGGAGAGGGCAACAAAGCCTTCAGGGTCTTCAGCACGCGCCATTCCAAGCTCACATTTCTGAACCTAGGATCTGCACACAGAGATTGTTTCCT